>NC_134692.1:129367124-129667124 GCF_050947455.1 Rhinoderma darwinii
TGTGCAGGGAAGCACAATGAGGGCATGATACTGTGTGGAGAGGCACTATGTTGGAAATATACTGTGTGTGGGCACTCTGGAAGCATTATACTGTCTAGGGTACTATGGGGGAGTTAGTCTGCGGAACACTATGGGGGCATTATACTGTGTGGGGGCATTATACTCTCTGGGGGGCACTATGGGGGTATTCTGTGTGCATGGCATTATACTGTGTGGAGTTCACTATAGGGGCATTATACTTTGTGAGGAGGAGGCTCTTAACACTGTTTAGGGACACGCTTACTGTGTGCTATACAAAGAGGGCACTATCTGAAATTAAAAGGAGGTTACAAACTGCAACTCAGGGGGTTTGAATATTAATGAAGTCATGGAGATTGCAGCCTTAAACTTAGTCCAATTTTTTTATAACTCCATGTAACAACCAATGTACTGTATATAAAAATATTTTTTTCCTTTTTATATGGTGTCAATAGCCTTTTAAGTGGTTTCCCCACAACTGACTGGCACACCCTAACCACTTGGACCCCCATGATCCTCAGTATACAGGAGTACACTCCTACTTAGTAACTCTACATTTAAAAGGGGTTTCTGGTTTAGAATACCCATTTCAAACACCCTATTAGGGAATGCTGCGTTAATCATGAAGAAAATACCCCATCCAGGACAATCTGTTACTAGCCAGAGCTAAAAGGGTATAAAGAGAATCTTTTTTTTTTTTTTATCTGGGGGAAGTTTATATTAGTAAAAATCCCCTAAGCTTTGACTGTTAATTCTGAAATCAGGGCTTGGGGGAGGGGATCTTGGTGGTGGAAAGATGTAGGTGCTACGGCATAGAGCGCTCATTCACATGTGTGGGGATGGTGAATATTGGAGGAAATACACCTGATGGGGATAGAATTGTGATTTTTCCGTGGAGACTTCCCTTGTTTTGTGAATGCCCTTGGTATAATGGCGAATGACTGCAACTTTTGTGTAGCACAGCACTGACGAGTGACCGCCACATCCAATAGACGTAAGATAATTTCCTGACATTTACATTGATTTCTATTGGAGAGCAACTCAAGAAAATGAAGTTGCGTGATCCAAGCCATGTACATTGTACAACTCTCATACCCCAATCATTGTATTAAAGAAGACGTCTACTGCCGACATAAGAAGAAAGCATTAATATATTGTCACTTCTCTAGCAGAATGGATTGAAAATATAGTAGTGTTAAGTTAGACCAATGTAAGCTTCACCAATGTGCTCAGATCATAATAAAAAGAACCAAAAGAATAATAAATATCAATCACACAAAAAAAAAGCTATATTTACAATCTCAGATCTTCCATTGTGTTTAGAAACACTGTGAGGTTCATATATTTTCCATTTCTAATGAAGAACAAAGTACATCCTGCAGTCTGATGTCGGCGGGGGACATTCATAAATATAATTTGAAAATAAAAAGCATTTGAAAACTATGATGATCAAAATACGAAAGTTCTTTGAATTGGGATAAACAGGAAATTTACATTTCATGCTCCACCTGTGGCTCGACAAAGTAAATGCATAAGATTTACTGTAGCTGAAAAAGGGTGAAGCTTATCCACGTTGATATATTATATGTAAAAGACTTTTTAAAGCTTTATCTTATTTTGGTCAAATTATAAGAAAACCCAACTCCTTGAATTGGAAAGGACAAGTGGGTTTGAGAGGAAGAGGATGACCAGTTACACCATAGATGGACAGGACCATAAATGCTCCACTGAGAAGGTTAAAAAGCTAAACTGAAGACAAAAATTCTAAAAAAATGTAGTCGTATGGTCACTGAAAATAACTTAACAGTGCTTACTTTACAGGGAAGAACGTGTATTAAAGTACAGTCTAAAGGAGTCTGATCTATTAGGGAATTTGGATGTGGTAGTGATTGTCCTACATTTAGCAGATACAAAGGGTGTCTCCCACTCTCTCATACATACATTACAAAAACAGCCTATTAATTTCAATGTAATTTTTAATTTCCCCTGCGGAGGCGCTGCAGGGAAATGTAACCCTTTCTGCCAGTCCCTCCATAGATTACCAATGACCACTGGATGTCCCAGCAGTGGGATATCATGTGATCAGCTTATTGGGGGACACTGATAACAAAAAGTGATTGGCCAAAGCACACAACCCCTTTAAGGATAAGAGTGATAATTGAAAGTTTTTATTAGGTTAGGCAGAAACCGTATAGAGAGCATAATGAGTTATCTAAAGGGGGTTTTACACTGGACGATTATTGAGCAGACAAGTGTTCACATAACGCTCGTTGCCAATAATTGCCTCGTGTAAACAGCGCAGCGATCAGCAGATGAACGAGCAAATGCTCGATCATCTGCTGATAGAAACGTTTTGAAAAAGTAAAAAAATATCGCTGTCGGCAGCACATCTTCCTGTGTAAACAGGGAGACGCGCTGCCAACATGATGATAATGTATGGGAACGAACGATCGGAGTAACGACCGCTCATCCCCATCCATAGCTCCGTGTGACCGGAGCAAACTAGCGCCGATCAACGATGTCTCATTGATCGGCGCTCGCTGCACCGGCTAACTATCGGCCGGTGTAATAGGGCCTTAAGACTGAAGTCAAGGCTTCCGTTTAAGATGGATCTATGACATATATATTAATATATCAGAATGAAAGCATAACAGATCAAAATGGATTCATGACTCTGATGGGATCCATTAGGTATAAATTTCTTTTTGCCAGGTAGAATAGCATAGCAGGCTATACTACTCTGCTGATCATAAGCAATAGAAACCTGATAGAAAAGAGGCTTGAAGCTAAGTAGTATGGAAATCGGTGGGGCATTAACAGAAATGTTACTGTATGCTTTGTGTAAAGATAACGGTCCAGAAAAACATAAAGAAAAGACACCAGTGTAAATCGAGCCCAAAATAAACTTAATGAAGCTAAATTTGTAATCTTTTTTGTTTTTTTCCCGACAGTAATGCAAAATAGAGAAGCTCCACCCCGTGTAAAAATATCATGGATTAGAAATACAGCTCAAAATTTGTACGTGTATAATCCTGTTATTCATTCCACATGATGTAGAACGTTGCATTTAATCAACTGTCCAGTTCCTTGACTGGACAGTCAATATGAGCCCCATATAGGAGGATTTAATCATTGAGGGGGTTAAAAAAAATTAGTAATACATAAAGATGTCCTTCCTTACCTTTCCTCTTATCTCAACATAACCTGGGATGTGTGGCGTGAGATGATTTAGTTTTGAAAAAATTTTTTTAAAAATGATTTCGCGATTCTCTATCACGAGATGTCTACGCTGTGTGTGGCCATCCAGTGGTTGTGATGTGAGTTGCAGCCGGTCAAGGGTTTTGCTAGCATGTTGCAATCTTGAATTCTTTAATGAGAAATTTAAGCAAAGGTAAGGGTGGACACATCTGTGACTAGCCCCGGTGCCCTGTAGCTCCATTTCCGTTTCTCCACTTCATAATGGTATGAGTAAGCAGGCACTATTGATGTCTTTAGTCTTTGCAGCCGACTTAATTTACTGTGCTGATAAGGAATTAATTGTGAGTTTGACTTTTAAGGCTTTATTCTATCCCGGAGTATTTGAACTGACTATTATTTTTTACTGTGATCCGTCATAAAGATTTTTTAATGGAGTGGTGGAGACATTGGATTTAACAAAAGTATCAATTTAATTGTAATATTTGCACAAACAAAGTAATCATATTCATACCGGTCTACGCCGCACACCCCATTATCTGCTGTATATTAGGTTGGACAGGGGCAGAGCTATAGAGGGTGTAGAGGTAGCAGTCGCACCTGGGCCCTGGTGCCAAATGAGATACAAGTATTGTAAATGCACATGGTACGTGGAGAAGGGAAGTTACTGATTTTGCATTGGGGCCCAATATCTTCGATTTACGCTTCTAAAGTTGGATATGCTGCTAAAATGGAGCTCATTAAGAAACCAAATTCACACGAGGCCCAGAAAACTCTGCAAATATCCTTCAAAATATGTAGTAAGTAAGTTTTTGTTTTTTTTCAATGACGTGCAGATTTGTTTCCACATATGGCCCAGCGATTATTTTTGTAATATACCTTATATGTCATGAGGCTCCGTAATGGATTACTGCAGTTAGAAACCTTCATTATGGGGCATTTTAGCAGAAGGCACTATGTAGAATCGATGCTGCATTAATTCAGCGTAATTTAATTAGATGGCCAGCTCAGCTCAGACTATTTTTAGATGACCTGTGATGCAGAACTATTTTTAGCTGCCATGCTGAACTCTGTCTGTGTTGGGCATGATGATTGCCAACACTATGCAGATGTGCCCCATACTTTATATTTATATCAAATGAGCAGATACCAGAAAACTTTCAGAAAAACGTATTCAATTACTGTGCAACCTTTATAAATCTTCTATAATTATCAGAGTGGGTCAGAGACTGACCGTAGTCTAGTCTTCTAATGCAGGTGCTTACAACTAAAGCAATAAACTGGCAGACAGCAGCTCTGGAGAGGTTACTACTTTTTTTTTATCCCTGGTGGTCAAGTGAAGGGGTTAATACCAACTTCCCTCATGATCTAGGGGAGTGAACAGCTTACTGTCCGGGTGGTCAAGGTTAATGAAGAAATGAATGGCAGCTTTCCTAGCATTCTAGGGTAATGAAGAAATTAATGACCACTTTACTGTTGGTCTAGGCCGGTAAGGAAGAGATTAATGGCAGCTATCCTGGTGGTCTAGGGTATGAAGAGATTAATGGCCGCTTTCCTGGTGGTCTAGGGTATGAAGAGATTAATGGCCGCTTTACTGGTGGTCTAGGGTATGAAGAGATTAATGGCCACTTTCCTGGTGGTCTAGGGTATGAAGAGATTAATGGCCGCTTTCCTGGTGGTCTAGGGTATGAAGAGATTAATGGCTGCTTTACTGGTGGTCTAGGGTATGAAGAGATTAATGGCCACTTTCCTGGTGGCTAGGGTGTGAAGAGATTAATGTCCGCTTTCCTGGTGGTCTAGGGTATGAAGAGATTAATGGCAGCTTTCCTGATGGTCTAGTGTAGTGAAGGGATGAATTCATGGCTGCTGTACAGCGATGCTTTCTGCATAGATAATTGTGGGGGTTCTGGTGTACAGATAGCACTATACAGAGACCATGGCATGTTCTGTACAGACATTGAATCCGCAGGGGGTGTAGTGAGAACTTATTTTGAAATGGACGCTAAATGGCAAATTATGTAAATGTGCATAGTTATTGTGTGTACCACCATTATTTCCTATTATATCCCAGCCAGAGTTTGGAATTGTGGGCATTTTTAATAAAATATATTGTAATCATCTGGCCCTGCCATTTCACAGCTGGATAGAGGGGTGCTATTGCATCTCATGTATTTGCATACAGTTTCCTCCTGTCTCTCCCCAAGATATAATTGGCTTTCGGCTTAATTGTTTTTTGTGTCTGTCTTTGGTTTGACAATTATGTACATTTAAAAAAGGATGGAGAGAAGTTTTTGTTCAAATGTCTTGAAATGCATCATTATTCATACTTTCTTATTTTACCATACCTATAGTTTTTTTTCTTGATGTCTTTTCTATTAAAATGAATATAAATCCTTCCGAACCAGAAGAGGGGGCTTATATGAGACCTCTATCAAGTATTCAGAGTGGATAGCAAATACAAAAGGTCTCTCTGGATGACCTGGCATGTCCATGCATTATGCATACAGCCTGATGATTTCAACAGGTACCATGTAATACGTCATTCCCCCTGTGGTGGTGCTGTAGGAGACTTAAACACTTGCTGTCAACTTTCCCCACAGATTACAGCTGTTCGTTGGGGGGAGTCCTTAAGCAGGAAACCCTGGGATCATCCTTTTATCGGGGGACCCATCTTACAAAAATGAATTGTAGGAAGTGAACTACCCTTATAATGTACAGTCACGGGGATATCATTAGACATTTCTACCTCACCCTTTACTAATTTAAATAAACATATAATGTGCAATGGTGTAAATATAAAAATAACATACACAAAATGACCATAAAGAGATAAAATAGACAAGAAGGAAGAGAGCAGGGAAGAGTCTGTACTTGTATGCCTCCTTGGGTACTTTATAATTCCACAAAACTATTGACTTAAGGTCCTATTATACAGCCCGACCAGAGCCGTGTAAACGTGCGCTGATCAACGAGACCGCTAGTTGATCGGCGCTCGTTTGCTCCTGTCACAAGGAGTTCTTATCAGTAATGTATGGGGACGAGCGCTAGTTACTCCGTTCGCTCGTCCCCATGCATTTCTATCATGTCGGTAGCACATCTCCCTGTTTACACAAGGAGATGTGCTGCCGACAACGGTAATCCTTTAGGCTGTGTAAACTATACAATCAGCCGATGAAGGAGCATTTGTTAATCGGCTGATCGTTGCCCTGTTTACACAGGGCAATTATCGGGAACAAGGTTTTTGTGAACGCTCGTTTGCCCAATAATTGGCCAGTGTAAAAGGGCCCTTAGTACAGCAGTTTGAGCTTCAGAGCTGCTCGTCCTACTCATACTAGTTACATACTCTGCAGATGACCGGTAGGGAACTCTACATTTAAACACCTTAGTAGAATGTGTTACATAATAAAAGCAGAATTACATAAAATTCTATCAAGTGATATTTTCCATTGTTTTCAATGTTTATTCTCTAGAATTACATTGTTATTATAAATTTTTCCATCATTTAAGTTGAATGTCATCTAACAGACAGTTTATTGTGTTTTTACAAAATATGGAATATGTTTTTTTAGTTACTTAGCAACTCCCAGTAACACCAACGCTGGTAGAGAAACGTCTTCTCATTCTTCCATCTCATTTGGGTGGTATAATTTAATTTTGGTCTTTTTAGTTATTTTCATGTTCAGCTACAGTCGCTCGGAATGTATCGCACATTAAACTTTTTATCACACGTTTCTGTGTGGGTTTTGTAATAAAACGTATATTTCAGGATCTCTAAAAAAATATATATTATATAGATTCATTACACACAGTGATCTATTTCCAGCATTTTTTTCTTTTAATGAAAACCCAAAATTGTGTCGCAGAAAATTAGAATATTATATAAGCCCAATTTCAAAAATGATTTTTAATACTGAAATGTTGTCCTACTGAAAAGTCTGTACAGTATATGCACTCAGTACTTGGTCGGGGCTCTTTATGCATGAATTACTGCATCAATGTGGCGTGGCATGGAGGTGATCAGCCTGTGGCACTGCTGAGGTTATCAATGCGGCGTGGCATGGAGGTGATCAGCCTGTGGCACTGCTGAGGTTATCAATGCGGCGTGGCATGGAGGTGATCAGCCTGTGGCACTGCTGAGGTTATCAATGCGGCGTGGCATGGAGGTGATCAGCCTGTGGCACTGCTGAGGTGTTATCAATGCGGCGTGGCATGGAGGCGATCAGCCTGTGGCACTGCTGAGGTGTTATCAATGCGGCGTGGCATAGTGGCGATCAGCCTGTGGCACTGCTGAGGTGTTATGGAAGCCCAGGTTGCTTTGATATCGGCCTTCAGCTCGTCTGCATTGTTCGGTCTGGTGTCTTATCTTCCTCTTGATATATTCTCTATGGGGTTTAGGTCAGGCGAGTTTGCTGGCCAATCAAGCACAGCGATACTATGGTTATTACACCAGGTATTGGTACTTTTGGCAGTGTGGGCAGGTGCCAAGTCCTGCTGGAAAATGAAATCGGCTCGAAAATGTCTTGGTAGACGGCCGCGTTGACTCTGGACTTGATATAACACAGTGGAGAAGCAGTCCGTTGAGTAGACCTATTTTTTTAAATTTTATGTCCGATTGGAGGGGGAGAGATATGGGGCCGTGATCACACTCCCTGCAACCTCAATTGTGGTGCACAGCGGCTGAAAGATGCAGCATATTTATTAAAAGGCATTTACTTCTTAATAAACTTGTTACATCTTATGGCAGCAAACTTTTTATTAAAACTTCAATCTTAATAAATATCCCTCAGTATATGTATATACTGTCGAGTCACATTATTATGACCACCTCCTACTTTCGATGTCGGCAGCGCGTAGCCCATGAAGGAAGTGATTTGTCGTGGACTGGCTTGGTGGGTATATACGGTGGGAGGCTGTCTGAACACAAATCACTCGTTGTTGCCATGGGTAAAAAACAACAGTTCAGTGAATCCTACTGCGTATGAGGCTCCGAAGCAGACGGATGGTCACTGCACCTATTGCTAACAAAGGTGCATCCGAAAAAAGGCTTCAATTTACATGGTAGTATCGTAATTGGACCACCGATGATTGGCAAAGGGTTGCCTTCTCTGATGAGTAATGTTTTCTGCTTCGTGGGACTGATGGACGTTGGCGTGTCAGGCGGAAAGCATCGGAGTACAAACACCCTGTAACCATTGCTGGAAGAACACAAGCTGGTGGCGGCAGTGTTGGGGTATGTGCACACGTAGTGACCAAAAACGTCTGAGAATACGGAGCTGTTTCAAGGGAAAACAGCCCCTGATTTTCAGACGGTTTTTGAGCAACTCGCGTTTTTCGCGGCGTTTTCGCAGCGTTTTTTACATCTGTTTTTGGAGCTGTTTTCATTGGAGTCTATGAGAAAACGGCTCCAAAAACGTCCAAAGAAGTGTCCTGCACTTCTTTTGATGAGGCTGTATTTTTACGCGTCGTCGTTTGACAGCTGTCAAACGACGACGCGTAAATGACAGGTTGTCTGCACAGTACGTCGGCAAACCCATTCAAATGAATGGGCAGATGTTTGCCGACGTATTGGAGCCCTATTTTCAGACGTAAAACGAGGCATAATACGCCTCGTTTACGTCTGAAAATAGGTCGTGTGAACCCAGCCTAATGGTCTGGGGAATTTTTTCATGGCGTTCTCTGGGCCACTCATCCATGTGGAAGACACTCTGAACCGATTTTGGTATGAATCCATCGTTGCAGATTACGTCCACCCATACATGCTGATTGTCTTCCCTGGGGCAGATGGAGTCTTCCAGCAAGACAATGCGACATGTCACACAGCTAGAAATGTCTGACAGTGGTTGGAAGAGAATGACCAAGACTTCCGAGTGCTTCCCTGGCCCCCTAATTTGCCAGATTTTAACCCAATTGAGCATCTGTGGGACCACCTTGATCTTCTTGTTCACTCTATGAATCCTCCCCCATGCACCCTCCAGCAAATGTGCGATGCTCTGCAGTCAGCACGACGCCAGATACCTGAGACAACCGACCAGCACCTTTTATTGAGTCACTCCGAGCCCGTCTACCTGCAGTCCGTGCAGCACACGGTGGTCATAATAATGTAACTCGTGTGTGTGTGTGTGTGTATATATGTATATGTACGCACAAACACACACAGTTAGGTCCAGAATTATTTGGACAGTGACACAAGTTTTGGCATTTTAGCTGTTTACCAAACATATTGAATATACAGTTATATAATCGATATGGTCTTAAAGTGTAGACTCTCCACTTTAATTTGAGGGTATTCACGTCCTAATTTGAGGAAGGGTTTAGGAATTGCAGCTCTTTAATATGTAGCTGCCTCTTTTTCAAGGGACCAAAGGTAATTGGGCAATTATCTCGAAAGCTCTTTCATGAGCTGCATGGACTATTCCCTCATTAATCCATCATCAATTGAGCAGGTAAAAGGTCTGAAGTTGATTCTAGTTGCAGCATTTGCTGTGAACCCACAACATGAGGTCAAAGGAGCTCTCAATGCAAGTGAAACAGACCATCGTTAGTCTGAAAAAATCCATCAGAGAGAGAGCACAAATGTTAGGAGTGGCCAAATCAACAGTTTGGCAAATTCTTGAAAAAAAAGAGCGAACTGGTGATCTTGTGAACTCCAAAAGGCCTGGACGTCCACGGAAGACAACAGTGGTCGATGATCACAGAATCCTTTCCATGGAGAAGTAAAACCCCTTCACAACGTCTACCCAAGTGAAGAACACTCTCCTGGAAGTAGGTGGATCAGTATCTAAGTCTACCATAAAGAAGTCTTCATGAGAGAAAATACAGAGCAAACTATTAATCGGCCTCAAAAATAGAAAGGCCAGATTAGACTTTGCCAAACAACATGTAAAGAAGCCGCCCAGTTCTGGAACAGCATGAAACTAAGATCAACCTGTCCCAGAATGATGGGAGGAAGAAAGTATGGAGAAGGCTTGGAACGGCTCATAATCCAAAGCCACCACATCCTCTGTAACACATGGTGGAGGCAGTGTGATGGCATGGTGGAGGCAGTGTGATGGCATGGTGGAGGCAGTGTGATGGCATGGTGGAGGCAGTGTGATGGCATGGGGGGCAGTGTGATGGCATGGGCATGCATGGCTGCCAAAGGCACTGGGTGACTAGTGTTTATTGATGATGTGACTGAAGACAGAAGCAGCCGGATGAATTCTGAAGTGTTCAGGGATAAACTTTCTGCTTAGATTCAACCAAATGCAGCAAGGTTGATTTGGATGTCGCTTCACAGGACAGATGGACAATGACCCAAAACATACTGCGAAAGCAACACAGGAGTTTTTAAGGCAAAGAAGTGGAATATTCTGCAATGGCGAAGTCAATCACCATATCTCAACCCGATCGAGCATTTCACATGCTTAAGATAAAACTTAAGGCAGAAAGACCCACAAGCAAGCAACAACTGAAGACGCTGCATGAAGAGCCCAAATAATGAAGATTATGTCACTGTCCAAATAATTCTGGGCCTAACTGTATATATATATATATATGTGTGTGTGTGTGTGTGTGTGTGTGTGTGTGTGTGTGTGTATATGTGTATATGTGTGTGTATATATATATATATATATATATATATCTCTATCCATCCAAGAATGGCGCCAGCAGTCTGTGAGCACTAATGCTACCTAGATGCTATAGAAAAATAAACATGCATTACAGCTGAATCTACATACAATAGTGAGGTTCTTATCGCATATTTACATCAAACTGTGTGAGCCTACCTGCCATGACAAGGCGCCCTCTATAAGGTGGGAACCTACTCTGCTCATACACCCAGAACTGTGGCTAAGCCTACATGTGTTTGGCGATGGTAGGAACCAGCATTAAACTAATTAAAATCACCCAGAATGGGAGGAGTGCAAGATCAAAAATGGAGGCAGTCAACCCCACATATATGCAGTACGTAAGAAGAAACAAAGTTTGATCAGCACATTCCAACAGTTATACAGGTGCAAGGAAGCCTAAGACTGCAAATAAAACAATATCCAAAAATGGCGACAGCACACATGTTTTGTCCTGTATTGAATTACAATGGAGATGCCTATAGGTGGCACTAGAGCGTTTTCTTTCTTCTGGTGGAGAGCCACTTTGCATACTTTTTTAACAGGAATCTTTGCCCTACCAGATGGATTTCTGTAAGGAGAATCCGTACCTTTCATGAGGCAGTACACATAGCATCACCCTAATGCCTGACCATATTAAAATTCCTAGTATTGTAGCCAACCAGAACTCTAGGCTAGAAAGAAGTGCTCCCCAGGCTGGAGCTACTTAAAAAGTGCACAAGGATGTGATTATCACAAGCCCTCTACAAAAGAAGGGCCTATAAGGGTCAGAAACAAGTGGCCTACCGTCGCTGAAGTTTAGATAGGACCCACCTATGCTCCAGTGCTTGCGTAAGAATCTTCTGGAGCTCAAAATCTAGGTTTAGCCGGGTTGCAAGGAAGTGAAGAACCTGATGGCCAATGATTTCAGGCCCCTCAAGGTTTACCACTTCTACACCTCTGAGTTTTAAACTACCCATCTTTTAGCCCCTGGCAAACACCAAAAGTTTATAACCTTCCACTGTGTGTAGATCCATTCCACACGATGGCCTTTCGACCACTCATAAGAAATGGTCCTACACTTGATCTTAGAATTAGTTCTCATTCTTCTGCTGGAGGGCTATTTTGCATACTACTATTTTATACATCCATTCTTATGTTTTATTTATTGTATTTAAAAAAAAAAGACCCATTAAGATCTGGTGATTCTTGTTCGTTATATATGGAGCCAGTGTGATGCCCTCTCGCTGACGTGATCCCAACTTTAGCATTGCTTATTTAACCTATAGACCCTATTTAAGACCATTAGACCAAAACTATAAAAATAGAACTTCATTATAGCTGATAAAATAAAACAATGATTGAAATGAACATTTCCAACATTTCCCTAGTCCTAGTGAGAAAGTAATACAGCTGGGGAACATCTTTACACACACATGCGCACATTATTGGTTTCATGTTATTGCTTCGTCGCGGCGGTGATCTCATAAAATTCTACAACAAGGTGATATTCTTAGTCCAAGACCTAACAATGTGCAGTTTTTAAAATAGATTAACGCTGTGACAAGTCACTATAGCAGCTTGCATTTGTATGTATCCTTGGGAGTCCAAAGGGTACAGTACTTCACAGAAAAAATTCGCTGAACTTGCAGACATCTAAGGGAACGAGATGCTCAAGAGCGAATTGTGCAGTTCACCCATGACCTCTCCTTCTGCCGGAGAAAAATGGAGGATCATCTTACAAATGTGCAGTAGATGTGGAACTCAAATAGAGTGGTAAATTTCCAGAATGTCCACAATGCGTTATCTTACAAAGACAAGCCCTGTCCATGTGATCTAGTAGGGCATATGGATGTCATACAGAACAGAGCAAAAAGATTCAGCCCTCGTGATTCTCTAACTTTCCTTATAAGCATCTTTTGGTCGTCCTTCATTTTCAGCTGTGAGTGTGGTCTGATTGACATATCGAAGGTTGTTAATGTTTTTTCCGCCAATCTTGAATGTGAATAGTCTTCCTCCAGTCCTGTCTCTCATATTATGTATTTGTCATACAGGTTGAATAAGTATAGTGATGGAACCACAACAAGTATAGTGATGGTATGCAGCCTTTACTAACTCCAGAAACCAGTCTGTTTTTAGATTTTCTGTAAGGACGGTGGCTTCCTTGCTGGTGTAGACGAGAACACCAATTTTCCAGAGAGCATTCCATAATTAGACGCGATCGACGCAGTCAAAGGCTTTCATGTAGTCAATGAAGATCAAGTTGACTTCCTTCTTGATTTCATTGATTCTTTCAATTATAGGCTCTCCCTAGATTTTTGTGATTGGAAACCTTTATAAAAATCACTTTGTAATCTTTTATGATCACCATTTCTTAAAGCTCCAAAATGTTTTAGAAACTTCATTCATACAAAAGCTTTAGGACATGAACTATATATTACCCAACCAGAGGCACTCATCTGTGGACAGATCTGTTTTGGTCTATTGGATTCAGTATAGAGTTATTAACTTTATAGGTGGCGCTAGAGATGCGCTTTTGGTCCTTTTTAAGAGGAGAGCTATTTGCATACTTTTAAGAGGATTAAGTTTAAAAAAAAAATACATCTCTTACATTTATAGAAAAATCACTGTTTCTGAAGTTTGGGCCACATAAGTCCAGTGAAAGTCCAAAACTCTAGCTGTAAGGTACAAGCTATGCACATATTTTTAAGCTGATATTAAAATCATTACCCTCAGATATATTTAAATATCCATTAGTTAGAAAATTCATAGCTTGGATCCCGACGTGAAACTATAATAATGATGAGGGTCCTTAGTGAGGCCTTTGAAATATTTTTGGAACACAATACTCAACAAATAATCTTGCCTGCCTCAGTTTAAAGTGAATTAAGCAGACTGGTTTCCTGAGTGCACTGCTGAGCCATCAAACGTTAAAGAGGTCAATATTAAATATGCTGACCACTCGCCTCCCTGGGTCTTCATGAAGATAATGAGATGCAAACAGAGGTACTTTCGGGACGAGGCCAGTTCAGGTGTCACCTGAAGACAGACACGGCACTTGCCACAGCTGATCATCCTCACGTGCGATGCGTATAACTATACATTGTACAACACTAAGCCTCGCCTGTGGCTGCCAGCCAGGAGGAGACACAGCCTATTCCCCGCTGTGAGCCCTCACAATAATATGCAGTAACCTGGGCCGCAGGCAGTCATACACAAACCTTTGCTTCTATTAGAGTGTTTTCACACACAATCTGATCTTAAAGGGCTGTGTCCCTACTCCCTGACAAAGCCCAATCATCCCGGACAGTATCTATGTAGGGACAGATCCTCCTGATAAGGCGAATGGTAAGACTCCATTTTCAATTAGTTCTGGGTTACACAGAGACTTTTTGTGGAACACAAAGATTTCCTCTAACAGACATGTCAAGAGAGGTGATGGGTCATCCATAAATCCAGTGACCTTACAGGTGACGTCTTCTCGGTTTGTAGACCTCTTTCATTTTCTTCTGCATCCAGTCCTTTGCGTCCAGCCCGGACTGCCATGGCGACTTGTCCTGACTGCAGAATTCACTGCCGAGACATCTTTGGTCTTTCACTTCTGCGCCCATCCCCAGCATCTACAGAAACACAAATTCAAACCCCAGACTAGATCCCCAAAATAAAGAACCCAATAAAAATATTTATTGTTACCCGCCTCCTGACCTGAATACCGGCTACAACCCTAGATGTAGTAATGTTAGCAAACACGGAATTTGAAAATGAATTTGAGCCATGAAGGTGGTGAGGAGTGTGGTGATGTCAAGCAGCGCCTAAAAGCGACTGCTGCATCCAACCGGAGAATGAAAGAAGTGGTCATGCATGTGCACCGCTTTCTCCATTGATTCCTATGGGATGTACTGAAATAGCCAAGCAAGCAATATGTCCATTCATTCTCCGCCTGGATGTGGTGGCCACCTTCTAGAAATAGGTGCGGGTCCCCTGGATATGCCATAAATGTGTAAGCCGGGCATTTCCCTTTAAAAATAAACCTTATCACAATAAGACTTTAATATATGAGATATACTGTAAGATTCGCACAAAAAGTGATTTACTCATAATGAGATGCAATTGTCCTTATACAGTAAGACTATTCTACCCTCGCTATCCAGTATCTATTTGTTAATTGCGTCTTGGTATTCATTATATTCATATGGGAATTTGGCCGTAAATCAGAAAACACATGCTTTCCAGTGGGATAAAAATGTTATCTTTCTGTATTTTATAACATTTCCTATATTTTATCTTTCTCAGTGGTGGAGCGTCTGTCGCTGATTTTTCTTCAAAGGTTCAATACATTAAAGATCAAGAGACTTTACCTTTTCATTATTTCCCATGTAACGTGCGCACAATTCAGATGTGTTCCCATAATTATTGTCCCGTGGCAGAATAAATCATTTTCTATGTCATATATGCCTGAGGGAAGTGAACGTCCTATTATGACATTTGGTGAATCCGATTTCCATCCATTTTTATCAAGTCATGTTGATTGCAGATACAATCTCTGGACGGCTGCGGGCTATTGTGGACTTATCCTTTAAGGATGGATCTTCTCTCCAGACAGCGATTATTATACCCTCTACTTATGAAGTTTATTTGAGATTAATTATATGACTTGACTGTCACTGACCAAATGATGAAGAGCTATTTTGCTCAAATTGTGTGTACAAACGTAGGCAATTCTAGCCTTCCCCCGTCTGAGATGGAAAGTAAAATGTTTAGAGCATGCTGGGAGTTGTAGTGGTACAACAGCTATAGAACAGGTTGGAGTCCACTGATGTTGGGCATAGTAACGAGGTTTTATCATTTTGAGGCTTGCGCCATAAAAGATCATAAAAAAATCGTAAGGCTCTGCGAGCTAGTCAAGGGTTCTGGGTCTTTCTCTTGTCTCTTCTACCTTATTCTTATACCCATTCCGTAAAGGTTTTTTTCCAGGAGTACATAAACTGAGCTTTATTAATAGAGCATACTGTAGGATGTAGTCTAATTTCTTCGCATAGTGCCTACTCCAGTCTGATCACCAAGAACTGACTTTTGTACAAGAACTAGAAAAGTTCTAGCGTAGGGACTCGCAAGACCGTGAGGACACTTGGCGTTGGGTTACGAGCTTGCGTATTTTAGCCAAAATAACAACTAATACCTCCATGTTTTTCATGGATATGTTTACTGTATATACTTTTTTTCAGGATGCAGCCAGGTCTTATAATGGTGGGAGAGTTTAGCATGCCTTTGTTTGGTGTGGCGTGCAGGGCAGCCCGCCTGATCTAATAGTATGGGCATAACTAATAGGCTGTAATCTGGCAAGATGTGCTGCGCCTTGCAAACTGGCACATTATTTGAAGCTTTGGTTGTGTGTAGTGATAACACTGAGCAGCCGCTCCCCTCAAGACTAGTGGGAGTGGATATTACTATTTAATGCACCTGAGCCCTTTTCCCTCTGTAGCATTTTTTACTTGTCTGCATCCTGGTGGGAACTGGGGTCTACCAACCCATTTAGTAAGTATGGCCTTTTCTTAGTTTTTTTGGGTATATGTATGTCCCCATTTTTTCTGTGTTTTGCTAAGAACTACAAAAGGGTTGGGGGATGGGCAATGTTTTATTTATGTCTCAGCCATGAATGAGGAATATGGCTATGGAGATCTATGCACATACCCGTTATACTGTGGTTCGTTGGGTTCATCAGAAGATATAGTTCTGAGGATCCACTCCATCTATACAGAACATGTGCACGTCCACCTTTTAATTTCATTGTAGTATTTGTTATTAATGTACACTCAGCACATATCATCAATAAGGTATAATAGATTATTTGTATATATGGCCATAAGAAAAATCCTAGTGGTAAGTCATTGGCTCCAAAGTCGCTTCCAAATGTGGTTGTCTTCTGCTGGACCTTTAGGGACCATTTAGGGGAATTTGCCTGAGGTTGATCCTTCGATTTCTGCAGTAGATTTGCAGTTTCATCTGCCGTGGATCCGCATGCGAATTAGACCCATTCAAAGGGGCTAGTCCACTTGTGGCTATCCAATGGGGATACAGCGTTACTTTTTTCCCAGCGTCATGGATCTCAAATACGGCACGGATTTCAATAGGACACAGTTTGTAGATGGGTTTTACGCAATAATCTGTATGAATATTCATCTAGTGAACATGACCTCATTGTATTTTGAGCCTAGACCCACCATAGGACCCTCTAAAGGGACAGTCTGACCCTGCATGTACATACAAAACAAAAGAAGAAAGTTTTCCCCCATCACAGCCATTGAGCCTAGGGTCAATGATTGGGAAGTGAACTGTAACCGTATGTTCAGAAATAAGATATCTATTCGCCCCGGAGAATTCTCATTACAGAATTTTTATCCTCCTGTAAGTTCACGTTCTCATGTAGCAGGAGCCCCCAAACCGTATCTCTCCAGCTGTCTCAAATCTGAAACTCCCAGCATGCCTTGACATCCACTGGTTACAGGTCCGAGACCACCGCCATAAAATATGACAGCACATTAATATAAAATAAGGTTCATACTATAACTTATTTTGGTATAATGGATCAAGAATGGATGATCCATATGGGCACTGTGGGTGACAATGCCATTACATGGCGATTACATTGATGCAATGAGAATAAAAATAAATAGTATGTACACCTCCCAAGCATATTGATTAAAATCAGCCGTATCTCGCCTGCACATCTTTCCTCGGCTCCATTAAAAGAGATGAACATTATGAATATGTAAACGTGCGCCTTTTTTTTTTTTTTTTGTTTCTGATTTGCGTGGCCTTTGAGTTACCCTGATTATTCCCCGCTTGTCAGCAGCCTGTAGACTGGGGAGAATTTCCATTTTTAAGTTGGAAAACAAGTCTGCAGGTAATTGCAGCAATTATAACAGTATCATAATGAGGAGACAAAAAGAGGCCCCTCTTGTGACGCCTGTCAACTTTCAATGACAGACAGAACAAGACGACATGCAATGAGCGTTAATACAGGTGGCAAACTGCGGCCGGCTACTACTCGGCGATAAAACAATACAATAGTCTGGAGAATGTATCACGCTTAATTAAATGTTATTAAATATTTTTCATTGATATAGTTTAGTGATTCATGTCAGTGTGAACGAAAACGAAGCAATCTGACTTTATTAAATATGTAAATCTACATGCTCGGCAGTTTGTAGAGAATGAGAAGAGACATGAGGTGCTGACGGCAATTGAACTTCGTTTATTGCTTGAACATTTTGAGTATAAATACAACTTGCAAGGGCGTACATGGAGGAAAAGGGAGGCCCCATAGCAGACCTTAAAATGGACCTCCACTACCCTATGGTATTGGGTAACATCAACCAGGGCAGAAGAGCACCCTTTCCATGGACTGATTCACCGTCCCTATCATTGCTATGGGGAAGAGTCCTTCACAGTTTTTCAATATTTTATAGCGAAGGGGATGGGGCCAACCAAGATTGAGCCCTCTTGGGACCCATAGCAACGTATAATATGATACTAACGCCCACAGTAAATAATGGTGGCATTTGCAGATATCAAATTAGTTTTTTTTTGTCATGGAGACTGTGGATGAGGTCGTTACATGATGCTACAGATTAAATGTATGCAACAGATATGTATGAGCAGCATTGACCTCCAAATCTATTTAGGGTTTAATTAATGTTGTACTGTATGTTCTCTTTACCTTTAGAGGTACCATGAGGAAAGATGGAAGAGCTCTTGTATACTGGAAAAAAAAAATAATATATAGTAAATACTATTGCTTTAAGGTCTAGTGGTCACCCTACAGATGTCTGTTGTGGCCATTTCTTTTCACCCACAGGGTAATGAGGGGAGACTGTGTTCTCCATGAATAGGTAATAGTCCCTACTGAGGCTACGAGATTCTAGATAATCCGTTGAGTGGGGTTACCTCATACCCTATTCCATTAGTTGTATCAATCTGCATAGCTCTCTATTCTACAAAGAATGAAAAATGAAGGGGTAAACAATGAGAGAGTCCCCAACCAATCCTGGCATGGAGTTTGATTGCATAAATCCGCACCAGGAGGGGAGCAGTTGATGCGCCACCTCTTTTAAAGTTTGGCACTCTTGCTGCATGAACCAGTTAAAACCAGATGTTGAACTAAAGGGGTTCTCTGCTTTGGACAATCCCTGCGCATTAGAAGAGTCCCTTGATAAAAAGCTGATCACAATGCGATCAGCTGTAATTTGTGGGGAAACCTGGCAGTAATTGTTTAATTTCCCTGCAGCGCCACCACAGGCGAAATTAAGCTGTACAGTGTCCATTCATATTGATGGGTTCTATGTGTAATGCAGGACAGGAGATGTCCTGCAGAGTGAGAGATGCTCTTTTTCTATCCACTCTCCAATAGATGAGGATTTTGAACAGAGGATCCCCCTCTATTAATTCAGAATTCCCTAAAAGGGTGCATGAAAGTGGGTATGGTTATTTGGACAACCCTTTAATAACACAAATAATCTAAAGGCTTCACCACCGCAAAGTTCAGAACATTGAATAATGTAAAGTATTTTACCAACCTGGTGTAAATATTCTGGATCCCTCAGGGGCGGGTAGGTAACATGATTGAGATACACTGACTCTTCTAAAAAGAACCAAAATAAATTAGGGTAGTAGGATGGAGTTGGGAGTGGCAAACCAACATGTGGGACAGGGGGGTTTACACGATTGCTTTATAAATAGGAATAAGAGGACGATCGCAAAGTGGCTGAGTGGTTGGCACTGTTGACTTGGGGTCCTCGGTTTGAATCCAACCAGGGACAACATCTGCATGGAATTTGTATGTTCTTCCCATGTTTGCTTGTGTTTCCTTCAGGTTCTCCAGTTTCTTGCAACGCCCCCAAAAACATAAAGATAGGTTCTCGGACATTGGTCCCATTGTGTGAGAGCTAAGGAAATTGTAAGCCCCATCGGCGACAGATGACATATAGTGTACAACCATGTACAGGGATTAAGAGCTATATAAGCAACAAGAATTTAGTTAAACTTAGCGCTACCATATTCCACAGCCCTGTACACATATTGTAATCACTCTCATCATTCTCTATCGCCTATACAATCTAATTTTTCTATTCCACAAACACTAGGGTAGGATTCCTAGGAACCTAACATTTTTGGATTTGTTTTTGGAAATTACAGCTAAGAGTAGCCTCTTGTACAGCTCTTCATATTGGTTCAATAGCCCCTTAGTAATAATATTTTTATATTTATTCCCACAAAAGCTGTTTTTTTTATGTTTACCTTAACCAATTAGCCGGAACTTTGGGCAGCTCCAAGCATTTCCCGGGCAGCACAAGAGAAACCCACTGTGTTTGGAAATATCCGGCTTCTTCCTTTCCTAAAGCATAATTAAAGACCACAAAGTACTGATCTACACTGTTAATTATGGTTTACAACAGCAGTAATCCCCTCAAATCAGTCATTACCAGCAATTTTGTGCATCAAATAGTTTAATGAGTCGTTGTACTTAACGATTGTTTAGCCAAAAAGCTAATCCTCTCAACATCACCTTACAGCCGCTAACTAGCCAATGGCACATATAATTATCCAGTGATAAGCATGGCTGTGTTTATGGCAACTCAACTGCATTAAAACAACAAAAATACCGTAGGCCGTGCATCCGAGTCTAAAGCTCGCACAAAAAGGCGGTTTGTCAGCATTAGGCCACAGACCAGCTTATTTTTATCAGCGTCAAGTTAAAACACTTCTGACACTTAAATCTAGTCTGTTAGTCAAACGAGCTCCTCTTACCCCTCCCCCATCCCTCATCCCAGGCCTCCTTTGAATTGTTTTATGTCCATTCACTTTGGCAGCACGAACGAAAGGGGATTTGACAAAGTAGAACTGCAGGTTTATTGAATCAACCCAGAAGAGAGCTGTTATCTGGGGAACTTTCATCAGCCTTCCCAGATACAGCATTTCCGTCACTGGCTTTCTTTTAAAGTAAAGGGGAAAAAGCAGAAAACAAGAAAATGAGAGATTAAGTGAGTTTGGTTCTCTGTCGCTTCCTGGGCTGCCAATCAAAGACATCAGCGTTCTCTGCGTTATCAGACAAAGAGATCCTCAAAGACAGAGGGTAGAGGAACGTTTTCTTCATCTGATGTGTAAGAAGCAACTCGAATTTCAAAAAGTTTTTTTTTTGTTTGTTTTTTGTAGTTTGGACAGTATTTTTACCACCTGGGGAGAGATGGGAATATTGGTTGATCATGTGGAGTCTGTCATTGTCTTCACCTTCAGGAAACAAGAGGCCAAGAAAACAGGACTTGGCTACTGGGTTCCAATTAGAAGAATTGGAGTTCATCTTCTTTCCAAGTAAAAGGGTTTGCATGAGATCAGAAAAACATGGCTGCTTTTTTTCAAGAAACGGCACCAATTTTGTTCATGGGTTGAGTCTGGAATTGCAGCTCAGCTCCATTCAAGTGCAACACCAGAGACAGCCAGTGAACAAAAGTCGCAGTTTTTCTAGAAAAAAGCAGCCATATTCTTCTAATCTTATACAACCACTTTAGAGATTAGCAGTGGACCTGAGCAGGCACGTAGCTAAAGGCTCATGGGCCCTGGTGCAAGAATTCAGCTTGGGCCCCACTACCCTTCCTGAACACCAGCAGAACCCTGTGTGCGCCTATGTCCTGCCGCTTTGCCCAACAGCCCCCATGGATGTCCCCACAGTATAATGCCCCCCCATAGCTGTCTTCACAGTATAATGCTCCCCGTAGCTGCACCCAAATGGTAGAATGCCCCGCATAGCTGACCGCCACAGTATAATGCCCCCACACAGTATAACGCTCCCCATAGCTGCCCCAAAACAGTATAATGCTCCCCATAGCTACCCCCACACCATATAATGCTCCCCAGAGCTGCCCCCACACAGTATAATTCTCCCCATAGCTGCCCCCACACAGTATAATGCTCCCATAGCTGCCACCACACAATATAATGCTCCCCATAGCTGCCCCATACAGTATAATGCCCCCATAGCTGCCCTCACACAGTATAATGCCCCCATACAGTATAATTTCCCTCAATAACTGCCCCCACAGTATAATGCCCCAATAGCTGCCCCATACAGTATAATGCCCCCATACAGTATAATTTTCCCCCATAGCTGCCCCACACAGTATAATGCCCCCGCCATATCCGCTCCCCATACAGTATAATGCCTCAACTCTGCAAAAATCGACCCCCCATACAGTATTATGCCCCCCACCATATCCGCCCCCATACAGTATAATGCCCCATATCAGCTCCCCATACAGTATAATGCCCCAACCCCGCAATGTCGGCCCCGCATACAGTAGAATGCCCTCATATGAGCATAAAAGAAAAATTACTTACCTATCCCCTAATAAGGAAGGATGAACAATTGTTTAATTTTTCATATTATTCTATGTGTAATTCCAATATCTTTAGTTTTATGCCTACACGTCTAGATGATAGCTCACATGACATGACTTATGTAACATTTTCTTTCTGCTTAGCTTGTCTTATGTGGTCAAACGTCTCAGACAGATCACTCCTTTATTCTGTACATTTCAGCAAAGTACAGAGGGCTCGTATATATTTCTCAAAGCAAACATTAATTTGAACACCACTCAACAAAGAAGAGGAGTCCATTGTGCTTCTAACAAACACGGTCTACCTGCAGGGGGCTTCCATTACACCCCGTTCCCACGCTGGTTGGAGGATTCTTCTCCTCCTCTGCTATGAGTGCTATGAGTGACTCGGCTCAGACTGGCGCGATGACGTCACTACATCGCGCCTGTCTGCGTTGAGTAGCTCATGGCTCAGGGCACAGTGAATGCTGGAGCAAGGAGCCGTCAGCTCCTTGCTTCAGCATTGAATAGAACCGGGACCTCGGTGAGTGACTCTCGACCCCCAGGAGGTCATTACAGTTTGTAATGTATTGTGGAGTTTGTGGTGGAGAGATGAGGAGGGGGGGCTGTAATTTAATGGCCCCCCTCTCCTCTCTCCACCCCAAACACAGACCGCACAATACAATACATTATGGGCCCCCTCTGCAGCTCACCTGGAGTCTTCCAGGATCTTCCGCACCGGCTCTTCCATGCTGGCTGGAACGCCCCTCACGTGACGTCACGGTCACATGGTACACTGAGTGTACCATGTGTCCCTGACGTCTAAGAAGCCCGGCCCGTAACCAGGAAGTGCCAGGGCCACAGCACAGAAGATTTTGTAAATCATTAGCGCGCTGTGTGGCAACGGGGGCACCTCTGCAGTTGCAACTGTGACCGCTGTGACTCCTATAGCTACGCCACTGGACCTGAGGTTTCCTCCATGTTTTTACATGTGTCAAAAATATAGTACCAAATAACACCTATTTTGGTACGGCCAGTGCGTAAAGGGGTTATCCAGTACCTTTAAAAATCTTCAGTAGGGCAGGATATGGTATATAATAATAAACTATCAGGTACTCCCCACCTGACATGCCCACCCCCGTCCTCGAGGGCTGAGGCCCCTTTCTCCGCTGCTTGGGTCCCGGAAGCGACTACATCTGTCATGTGCAATTCACCGCTGGAGCAGGAGACATGTAAGGTGGTGAGTACCTGAGTTTATTATTACATACCATATCCTGCCCTACTGCCCTACTGAAGATTTTAAAAAGTACTGGATAACCCCTTTTAAGCATTGGCCATACCAATATATGTCTTATATGCTACTATATTGTTAACACATGTAGAAATGTGGAGGAAGTCTCAGGTCCACTGCTAATCTATGGGGGTAAGGGACTACTAAAAACTCCACCTAAAGCTGAAAAACTGTGTTAATGGAATTTAAGGCATCAAATTTTAAACTATTATTATTTTTTTTAATATACTTTATTGACTTTTATTGACACCATATCCTACCACCAACTGATATAAATGCTGACATCTATACATTTCCCGTATCCCACCCAGGCTACCCTTGAAGGAAGAAGAGAGAAAAACAAAAGCATAAAACACAACACTAAAAAAAACACCTTAATTTACATACAAATTGTAACCCTACGCCTTACACTGATAACCAGAAGGGTTCATAATTTTTTCAGTTTCTAATCCAAATTCAACAGCTCAACATCATAGTTCTGACCAATCATAGGAGTTCATAAATATTATCCATCGTTCTGCCATTGGGGTATTCAGAGTGTTATATATCAGTACATTATTCTTCAGGCCCTCCAGTTCCAGGTTAGTCCTCATTCACATCGTAGATCCGGCAGAGAATATCAGAAACAATTGTGCAGCATGCTGGGCTATTTTTTCCAATAAAAACATGGCACCCCAACAGAAACTCGATGGATCCTGTTAGTTATTGGGTTCCATAGGCTGCCAGTGTTGTCCGTGGTGCAACGGAGCCCGTACTTCTGGTTATTCCCATGTTCTGTTACTCTGACAGAGCAGAAAACCAGAATGGCATGCAAATGCGCTCTTTTATAATCTGTACTCCAGTCCCGGAAGGGTGTGTTCCAATATGCGCCAGAGGTGTGATTCGAAGCCTCAGTCGCAGATTCCATTTTATGTTTTTACGGGAATACTAGCGCTGCATGCAGTGCTATTTTTCCTGTTAAACAATGGATACTTTGACGGAACCTGATGGACCCCATTAAAAAGGGGGGATTATGTTTTTGTACAGAGACATATTTATTTTATATTGTAACAACAAGGTCACATATAGTATGACCATCTGCAGGCCTATTGCCATAAGAGTGGGCACCACATGTAACCGTATTGCTGCAGATTTTGTCTGTCATATGAAGCTCTGATGGCTAAATTCCCTCAAACCAAAAGGCAAAATAATTAGTGGAAACAATGTGTTTGTTCATTTAAGGGCAGATACAGACGGACGTTGCGTTTTTGCGCGTGCAAACAACGCGGCGTTTTGCGCGCGCAGAAACCATTTGACAGCTGCGTGTGTCATCCGTGTATGATGCGCGGCTGCGTGATTTTCGCGCAGCCGCCATCATAGAGATGAGGCTAGTCGACGCCCGTCACTGTCCAAGGTGCTGAAAGAGCTAACTGATCGGCAGTAACTCTTTCAGCACCCTCGACAGTGAATGCCGAACACAATATACAGCAACCTGTTAAAAAAAAAAGAAAAAGTTCGTACTTACCGAGATCTGCCCTCCCGGCGGTTGCCTTGGTGACGCGTCCTTGGTGACGCGCCTCTCTTGACATCGGGCCCCACCTCCCTGGATGACGCGGCAGTCCATGTGACCGCTGCAGCCTATGCTTGGCCTGTGATTGGCTGCAGCTGTCACTTGGACTGAATTGTCATCCCGGGAGGTCAGACTGGAGGCAGAAGCCGGGAGTTATCGGTAAGTCAGAACTTCGTTTTTTTTTTACAGGTTCAGGTTTATTGGGATCGGTAGTCACTGTCCATGGTGCTGAAACAGTTTAACTCTTTCAGCACCCTGGACAGTGACTATGTCCTGACGTCGCGTACCGGACATTTTTTTGCCGGGTTCGGTTCTCTTGTCCGGGTTCGCTCATCTCAAAGACACTCCGTTTGGATGTTCGGAAACGTGGTGCTTTTCTGTTTACATTCATCCTTTTGACAGCTGGTGCGCTGTTTCAGTCGGTTCGCACGGAAGTACTTCCGTGCAGCCTGCGTGGTTGACTTCAATGGGTGCGTGATGCGTGAAATAAGCAGAGTTATTGAACCTGTCGCGTTTTGTACGCAGTGAACAAACGCTGCGCAAAAAGCACGGACTGTCTGTACTGCCCCATAGACTTATATTGGTCGATGCGTGGCGCGTGAAAACCACGCGGCCCGCACGGACCGAATACACGCTCGTGTGAATCCCCCCTAAGTGTGAAATTTAATGTTCTATATGGCAAAGGGTCACAGGATGGATAGATGTCAAGAGAAGCCAAATGTAATGGTCAAAAGAACTGGACCGAGACTTGGGCAAACCAATGGCCGGGGTCACAGGAATCAAGTCAAAGGATAGAAGCTTCAGAATTTCAGAAGAAATTATATGGGATATATCTGAAGAACCAGGACAAATGCAATAATTTACGTTTAGGAGGGTTACAGGCAGCATGGGACTTGGCCCCACCATAGGACATGATTCTGAGGGTCCATCCTCCATCTATACAGAACGTGTGACGTTCACTTATAAGCTCCTAGTAATCTTTATTATTATCATTGCACACACAGGACATGTCATCAATAAGATCTAATAGATTATTTGTGATCATCCCATAAGAAATAGATCTTCGTGCCAAGTGAATTCTATTGCACAACCAGTTTGTTTGTTTTTATTTTAGTAAAATGAGCCATTTTGTATTTTTTTTTTTTACCAAATACAAATCGATTTATAATTTTCCTTTATCCTGTGTACAGATGTGTCCTCTCTCACTTTCTCTATAAATCCGACGTATGGCGCGAGATGTATACCTCCAACGGATCTGTCAGCCATCCGCGCCCATAGACTCCCAAGTTAAATATGGCATCCGTCATGGCTATCCATTTTAAAAAAAAGTTTCACTTTTTTGACATGTAAGTCCCTGGGCGACGGATGGCCGGCTCATGGCATCTATCAGAGGCATCTTTCATAGAGAGACTCCCATGGTAAACATTTTTTCACTGGATGTCTGTGATGGATGCCTCTTACCGAAGCCATCCGTCACCCATCGTTTCCCATGTTCACAGAACGTACACGTTTTTTGACTGGATGTCGCAAAATTGTATTTCATTTGTATCATGACAAATTATATAACTTAACGGAATTCTAGAAAAATGAAGGGGCGAAACATCTGTAATATCACAAACTATGACCTATGGTTCCAAGGAAAAGATAAAGGGATAAGTATTACTAATGTGATTTCACCTAGACATTGTTGTAAAACGCGCAAAATGTTGTGTCAAGTTTTCGATCTATTTATGAAGTGAATGCACCAAAAAGAACAGATGTTGACGCCGTACTAGATACTTTCAAGTGTCTAGAAAAGGTGGCATCGCTTAAAATGTGCCCCCATACGCCAAAATTGCACCAATCGGAAACTAAGCAACTAACAAGAGATGGTATGTTTCGTAAGGGTCATGCATCAGTTTTAGACTGAAGCTCGCAGGAGTAAGAAGTGGCGCACGCCTCCTTATACATCTTTTCCTTTTTGTGCTGTCCATGTGCCACAAAGTGAAATATACATCCACTACGAGCTGGTGTAGATTTGCGCTATGATTTAAGTACATTTGTAGCGTAAATTATAGTGAATTTGTCAGGCTGTGGGATGCCCGGCCTCGCCTGCTAGGCCCCACCTACTTTTTTTTAAAGTAGCGAGAGCGGCATGCGCCATCATTTGTGGCTTTTTAAGGCTAGAAACTGGCGTATAGCGCTTTATAAGATCACTCCTCCATGTCTAGCAAGATGCGTCAAATCTAACATACAGCGTGCTCTACTGTGATATACCAGGCAGTCAGAAGACGCAGCATTTTACGTTTACGCTGTCTGAATCTTAGACCGCAGTAGTAAATCTGCCCCAATTCGTACAGAACAGAACAGATCTAAGCGTTTAGTCCGAGAAATAATCTGACCAAACCATTATCATATTGTAGTGACATCTCGCTCTGAAGTCACCAATGACAATTTACTGTATTTCTGTTCTGCGCTCCTGAAAACCGTAGGTAATGACCTTACTCAACTTTACCCAATGTCCTCTCTGCAGCAACGAGCTGCATAACAATCTTTAGAAGCCTAACAATTTAGGATTTCAATTCCCGTGGCTCAATGAAGCCGTGTCCTCATTTTCCACCATGTTGATAATGTTTTGTGTGCTGAGAATGCTGATCGTCGCTCCCTCCTTTCGACGTCCTTCCGAGCCATAGGTCTGAAGAGGTTCAAAGTTACCTTGAAGAGGGCATAAGATAGCAGAAAACCCACAGGGATGCTAAAAGAAGACGTTTTGTGAAAAAGACGAAGAGTCGATACCAAGGCGACCGAGCTAATACATTATACATCATAAATAATGCCATAAACTGGTCAATGTTATAACTGTCAAAAGGCAAATTCATCATTGCAATCAAAATAATCACAACTAAATTAGATTCACAACTAGACCTATGTAGCAGAGTTGTCTACTGTGTTGGATCAGGGAGCACCAATTGTATGTGCATACGGCAGACTTCACAAACCTTCAAAAGACATACAGATGTAGCAGTGCTGAGTTTACTTCACACAACTCATTGTGATATTACAATGTGTTATTTTGGTGTTGTTTACATAGGACTGCAGAGAAACCTTATGCATAATAACTGGGGATGCACACGATGCCCAAATGAATAAGGACAGCCGCATTAAGCTGAAAGCCAAAATTCGGATCTGCCATATCAGAATCGCAAATACAAAATTAACATTTTATCAATGATACCGTATCGCCTTGTTTGTATTAGAGGGGTTATCGCATCCGGACAACCCGTTTCCATATACTCCATTAGGGCATTGGGACGACAAAGGAGGGAGGAGCTTCTGCTTAAGACCCACCCTCTATTAGTCAGAGTGGAGAGCTATTTCAAAGAGTAGGTCGCTCACCGGGGACTCACCATAACTTTGTATTCAGTTGCGTAGGGTCTCCCCCAGTTTCATAACTAGCCAGATACAACATAGCCGCATCAGCCTAGCATTACCAGGGTGGGAAGGGCGACTGTTTTTGGGCTTTCCCAGCCTAATAACACCAGCCTGTGGCCGTCCCTGTACCTGACTGTCACTACAGATGGTCGAGGACTGGATCATACCCGTCTCCTCCCGATACCCCTGGTGGCGGTGAGTACTGGGATTAATAATGGGGGTTCGTGTTAGCCACTGCATCGGCATAACATTAAGCCTCGCCTTAGTAATGGATGCTGTCAATCAGCCAGCAGCTATTAATATGGCAGAAGTAATAAAGTTTAAAACAATACAGGGACATAGAAAAAATATTTTATTGAAATAAAAAAACCCACGCAACCTTCATTAACCATTTTATTGAGAATAAAAAAAGCCGTAATCGAAGTAGTCCTCGAATCTGACGGAGTCCAACATCCAAACCTGTAAAAAAAACAAACACAAATACACCAAAAAAATTTGTAACGCATGAAAAAGCAATTCTTATACTTACCCTCCCTGGATCCAGCGCTGGAGCCGCAATGTCAGCGAGCTGGGGCCTATATCTAATCCTATCATGTGTGATACTGTCTGCTGAGCCTGTGTAGCTAATCCTATCCATAGCTATAAAGTCGTGGTGCTATAGACATACTGTTTATATATATATACATATATATATATATATATATATATATATATATATATATATATATATATATATATATATACACACACACACAAACGCGCACTTTTTTTTGGGGGGTGAACATATGTTAGTACAAGGATACTTACTGCTGGGCCATGTGTCTAAGCCTATCATATATGATCCTGTCTGCTGAGACAAGGTGGGTATGTGGGACTACCTACAGGGGACTGTATGGCACTGTCTACAAGGGGAATGTATGGCAGGGGGACTGTGTGGGGAAGTCTCTACAGGTGTCATTGATTAGGGCCCCGAGACATAACTTTGCTTGGGGCCCCAGAAATGCCAAATTTGCCCCTGAGGGTTAGTACAAGGATACTTACTGCTGGGGCCCTGTATCTAAGGCTACATTCACACGAGTGCAACAGGTTTATGTGCATAAAAAACACGCGTAAATCTGTCCGTGTGCGTTGCGTTTTTGCATCAGTGTGCTTTGCGTGTGGCATGTGTTTTTCACGCACTTGCAAGCACCTTTTTTTTCAGTGTAAATGATGCGTGAAACACGGTCAGCACACGGATGTCGTCCGTGTGCCGTCCGTGGTTTTCACGCACCCATTGACTTCAATGGGCGACTAGGTGCATGAAATACACCAATATAGGACATACAGTGAGTTTCACGCAACGGACACTCACTGCGTGAAAACTCACGAATGTGTGAACGGCCCAATTGAAATCAATGGGTCCGTGTGCTGTGCGTTATATCAGCACACACATGAGAATCACGCTCATTTGAATGAGCCCTAAGTCTATCATGTGTGATGCTGTCTGCTTGGGCCATGTATCTAAGCCTATGACGTATGATACTGTCTGCTGAGACAATGCATCCTATTCTATCCAACGGTGCTGCTATAGTAGCAGTGGCGTAACTACCGCTGTAGCAGCTGCTACAGGGCCCACGGCTTGAGTGGGCCCGTGCCGCCCGCCGACATGCCTCCCCCATATGCCTGTTGGCGACGTTATGGCTGCTACAGCGGTAGCGCAGCTACTACGGGGCTCGCGCCGCCAAGCCTCTAACATTTATGGGCTGGGCGGCACGGGCCCTCTCATGCCCGGGGGCGTCACTAGCACCAGAGGGGGCACGGCTGCTAGCGACAGCCATCCCCACTTGCAGTAATTGTACGTCCGTCTATAGCAAGCAGGTACAAATTCATGCATTCAGTGCCTTACAATGATGCTGATTGGCGAGGCAAAATGAGTTGACCCGCCAATCAGCGCCTTTCAACGACGCTAGCGACGTTATGATGTCATCGCGCCGCTTCCGTGCTTGAAAGGCGCTGATTGACAAGCAAGTCATTCTGCCCTGCCAATCAGCGCCTTTGAACGACATGCCACTTGCGTCGTTCTGCTCCAGCTGACCTGCTCAGAAGAGGGCAGATCTGCATTGCCACCGGATGGCGCGGAAACGGGAACAGGGTGAGTGTAATTTTTTTTATTTATTTTTTTTCTACTAAAACTGTAAGTGTTGTATACTTGAGAAAAAAAGTCAACTACTATAGTTAATAAAAAAATAGAAAATGTATTTATTACATATAAAAACTACAGAGAATCTAAAAACAGAATCTGTATCTGGACCACCTTCATATTCAAAGTATCACCACATATACAATGCAATCAACAAAATATAGATTGTTTACATAATCGGTATTACCATAGAAAAGGATAAACACTGTTTGTCCACATAAAACAAAATCCTTCACCAAGTAACGGACCACCACTGGTACTCAAAAAGGTTGGTAGTCAATATATGATGTAAATATACTCATGAACAGTGAAGGTCATGTAAGCAAGTGAAAAGTCTAGTGAATAATTTGTCAGTGTATTACCCATAATATGCGGTGTAGTTACGTGACCCAGATGTCTACAGGGGGGTCTATATGTGGGGATGTGGGTCACTATATACAGGGGTGGGCTATTTTTAGGGCACTATCTATAGAGGTGGGCTATATGTGGGACACTATATACACAGGTGGGTTACCTGTGGGGCATTATCTACAGGGGAACTATATGTAGGGCACTGTATGCAGGGGTGGGCTATATGTGAGGCACTAGATACAGAATTAGTGCTCCACATATAGCCCAATTCTGTAGATCATGCCTCACATATAGCCCATCTATAGGGGAAGCTATATGTAGGGCAGCACGGTGGCTCAGTGGATAGCACTATTGCCTTGCAGCTCTAGAGTCCGTATGTGGGCACTATCTACAGGGGGCACAGTGTGTTTGTGGGACACAGTGTATGGTACTATTATAATAAGGGACACATTGTATGGCGCTATTATAGTTAGTGGTGCAGTGTATGGCGCTACACTGCACCACTAACTATAAAGGTGTTGAGAATTTATCTTCGTTTTATATGTGCAGAAATGTTTTAAAAGTGAGAAGCTGAAGACATCTGAACGGAAAACTGCAGAAATGGGTTGTGGCCGAGATAAATCCATCATAGAGGTCTGAACCGGAGGGAGAAGAAAAGAACTAGAATCTGAGACGTCACCGGTGAGTCACTTAATGTAAATGTTTATTCTGCCACTAATTTGTACTGTAGTCACTGTATGATCTGCAGCAAGATGATGGGTGGTATGATTATTTTTTGTGAAACTGTGTCTCCCAGCATATCCTTCCTTTTGTTTGGGCCATGCTGGGAGCTGTAGTTTTACGCCGTACAAACCTATTCGGCAGGGGTTGCACTAAATTGAGCTGTATTTGTTCTGGTGTTGTATTTATGTACTGATCTTGGTTCTGCTGCTGTATTTAAGTACTGAGTTTTGTTCTGGTGCTGTATATATGTATGAGCTTGATTCTGATGCTTGGTGTGTGTGTGTGTGTGTGTGTGTGTGTGTGTGTGTATATAATATAATATATATATATATATATATAGAGTTTGGTTCTGGTGCTGTATTTATGTACTGAGGTTTGTTCTGGTGCCGTATATATGTCAGAGCTTGGTTCTGGAGCTGTAATTATATAGGATATATTTATAATAACAAAATTGCAGGGCAGATGGGATTGTTTTAAATTCATTGTCTATTTCATGGGAACCTGTCTGGTAGTTTTAACCCCTTTACCGCTACCATGCGGTAATACATGACCTGACAATATTTCCAAATGTATGTTTTTTTTCAGATGCAGCCAAATCAATAAAATCAACTTTTAAAACGGTGCACACTATATGCTAATTACTCATTAAAGGGTCATGGGTCAGTGCTGCTGTCCTGAAGAGTCACATAGTCCGGCCTCCAAACCCACCTTTCCATGTTTGATTGAAATCCCCCTGGCTGGTACAACTTTCTCAGATGCGCCATTGCCTTGTACTACTTGGGGGTTGTGTGGCACTATTTACAAGGGTGGGGGCTGTGTGGCACTATACACAAGGGGAGCTGTGTGGCACTATGCACATGGGGAGCTGTGTGGCACTATATACAAAGGGCTGTGTGGCACTATCTTCTAGGAGGGCTGTGTGGCACTATCTTCTAGGAGGGCTGTGTGGCACTATCTTCTAGGAGGGCTGTGTGGCACTATATTCTAGAGGGGCTGTATGGCACTATTTTCAAGGGGGAGAGCTGTGGCTCTATCTACTAAGGGGGTGCTGTGTGGAACTATCTACTAAGGGGGCTATGTGGCACTATATACAAGGCGATATCTACAGGGGGCTGTATAGCACTATCTACAAGGTGGAGGTGGGGGCGCCATCTACAAGTGGGGTGTGACACTGTCTAGAAGGTAATCAGTAGGGGAGAAAAAGAAAAAAATGCACGGCGCCACCATAGTGCAGATAAAATAATGTTTAACCTCTTAACGCCGAAGGACGGATATATCCGTCCTCAGCAGCTGCTAGTTCGCGCAGGAGGACGGATATATCCGTCCTGTGATGGCGCGGGTACTGTCACTGTACCCACGCGATCAGCGGCAGGAGCACGGCTGTTATACACAGCCTGGCTCCTGCTGCAACTGCCGGAATCGAAGCGCGCTCCGATTCCGGCAGTTTAACCCATTAAATGCCGCTGTCAATAGTGACAGCGGCATCTAATGTGTTTGACAGAGGGAGGGAGCTCCCTCTGTCACCCCATCGGTGCCCCCGCAAAAAAATCGCGGGTCGCCGTCGGGTTTCCATGGCAGCGGGGGGTCTAACAAAGACCCCCAGGTCTGCCTTCAGCATGTGCCTGTTAGGCGATGTCGGAGACATGACCTAACAGGTTGCCTGTCAGTTTTACACTGACAGGCAATAATGCTTTGGTATACTAAGTATACCAAAGCATTATATATGCGATCGGCACATCGCATAGTGAAGTCCCCTGGTGGGACTAAAAAAAAAAAATGTCAATCAGTTAAATAAAGTTGGTGAAAAAAAAAAATAATAATTACAGTGAAAATCAAATAAAACGACTTTTTTTGCCCAAAAAGTGGTTTTATTTAGTAAAAGTGTCAAAACAAATCACACATACACATATATGGTATCTCCGCGATCATAACGACTTGAGCAATAAAATGAATACATTAATTAAACCGCCGGATGAACGGCGTCCAAAAAAAACGCAAAAAACAACTGCAAAATTCTCTCTTTTCTCCCATTCCCCCCATAAAAAATTAAATAAAAATGAATCTATAAGTCCTATGTACCCCAAAATAGTACTAATGAAAACTACACATTGGCCCGCAAAAATCAAGCCCCCATACGGCCACATTGACGGAAAAATAAAAACGTTACGGCTCTTGGAACGCGGCGATGGAAAAACAAGTAATTTTTTTCTAAAAGGCTTTATTGTGCAAACGTCGGAAAACATATAAAACCCTTAAAGATTTGGTATCCCCGTAATAGTGCCGACCCATAGAATAAAGTGAACATGTTATTTACGCTGCATAGTAAACGGCGTAAATTTATAACGTGAAAATCAATGCTGGAATAGCTGCTTATTTTCAATACTCTCCTAAAATAAAGTTAATAAAAGTTAATCAATATATTATAAGCATCTAAAAATGGTACAATTACAAAATACAACTCGTCCCGCAAAAAACAAGCCCTTATACAGCTATGTCGACGGAATAAAAAAAAAGTTACGACTTTTGGAATGCGACCGTGAAAAAACAAAAAATAATCCTTGGTCATTAACGTGCAAAATGGCCCAGTCATTAAGGGGTTAAAGGAAAAAAAACACAAAGGTGAGGTATAAGCTCACCTATAAGAGTTGTGCTTGGTCAGGCACAACTTTGATGCGTGCATGGGTTAATGTGGAAATAGCTGCTGCCAAGGTCCGGTCCGGGAACAGAGATTGTTGCCGCCAGAATAAGTGAGAAAAAAGACCAAAATTGGACCTATAACGGCGCTGCTAAAATGAAGTTTAAAACATCGAAGTATATAAATAAATAAATATGCTTTATTAATAGGCTTGGCCTGATGAAGAGATCCGTTCGATGTCGTAACGCGTAGCCTATTAATAAAGCATATTTATTTATTTATATACTTCGATGTTTTAAACTTCATTTTAGCAGCGCCGTTATAGGTCCAATTTTGGTCTTTTTTCTCACGGTCTACAAGGGGACTGTATGGCAAAATCTACAGGGAGCACTATCTATAAGGGGGGCTGCGTGTGTCACCTGGGAGGGGCCCCAGTCAGGAGTTTGCTATGGGGCCCAGTCTTTTCTAGTTATGCCCCTCTATAGGAGCTTTGGTCTTATAGATCTGCTATCTCCGATATGTATGTAAAATAATATATATTCTTCGGGCGGGGGGCGGAGCAAATATGTCTCTGGGCTTGTGCCTCTGATCTTTTAAGACCGTAGCAACGCCCCTGCCTTATGTGTTACTAATTGACTATTTTTTGTGTCTTTATGCTTTTTTTTCTCTTTTTATTTTTTTCCAGGCTTGGATGTTGGACTACGTCGGATTCGATGACTACTTTGACGGCTTTTTTTTTATTTTCAATTCAATGGTTAACGAGGGTTGTGTGTGTGAGGGGGTTTATTTCAATTAAATATTTTTTCTTATTTTTTTTTAAACTTTATTACTACCGCCTTAGTAATGGCCGCTGGCTAATTGACCGCATCCATTAAGGCGGGGTTTAGTGTTAACCGCTGCAGAGGGGTACTGGGAAGAGCCAGGTACGATCCAGTACACAAACGTCTGGTCGGCCAATGGAGCAGCCGCAGGCTGGCATTATTAGGCTGGGAAAGCCCAAAAACAGTGGGCCACACGGGTAATGCTAGGCTGCTGCTATGTTTTATCTGGCTGGTTATGAAAATGGGGGGGGGGGGGCCCCCACATCATTTTGAAAAAAATTGGGAAAAACTATGTGGGGTCCCCACATTTTTCATAACCAGCCAGATACAACATAGCAGCAGCAGACTAGCATTACCAGGGTGGGAAGGGCCACTGTTTCTGGCCTTTTCTGGTCTAATAGTAGCAGCCTGCGGCTGCCCCAGTACCTGATCATCACTACAGATGGTCGGTTATTAGATCGTACCCGTCTCTTCCCAATAACCCTGGTGGCGGTGGGTACCAGGGTAATAATGGGGGTTAGTGCTAGCCTTTTCACTAACTAACATTAAGCCCCGTCTTAGTAATGGACGTTGTCAATTAACCATTACTAAGTAGTAATACATTTTTAAAAAATAAAAGGACGTTGAAAAAATATTTTATCGAAATAAAAAAAAAAAACACAACCGTTAACCATTTTATTGAGAATAAAGAAAACGCCGTAGTCCAACAACCGAACCTGTAAAAAAACACACGAAAAAATGTAGTAAGACATATAAAAAAGCAAAGCAATTATTATACTTATACTTGCCTTTCCTGGGTCCAGCGCTGGAGCCGCAATGTCAGCGAGCTGGGCCCTATATCTAAGCCTATCGTGTATGATACTGATGTGTGAGACACTGTATCTAATCCTATCCATAGCTATAGGGTCATAGTGCTATAGATATGCTTTTATATATGCGCACACATTTTTTGGGGGACACACATATGTATTGGGGCTATTGCCCTTGACGTTTTAAGATCTTAGCTGCTAGTGCTGCATCATTGGGTCACTTAGAAGACCCAGCGTTGCAGCTCAAAGCTGCGGGCCATCAACCTTTAGAAGTTGTGGGGGCCCAAGAAGGACTTTTGCACCGAGGCCCATGGGCGTTTAGCTACGCTGCTGTATGTATTACATGTCTGCCCACTGAATTCCATTTGGACCATGTAATGGATTCCAGGCGGTGTCCCAGGTGGACGGGGGTATGTCCCGCTGTCAACTGTATCTGCGACCCTGCTTGAGTATTAGTTCAGAGCAAAGGGAGCTCCGCCGCTTGCCGAGGAATCCCCGGCACAGCGCAACTTTAAGCGCTGTGCTCGGGGAAGCCCTTGACGTCACTGTCCATATATGGACAGTGACGTCAGTGTCTACTCCTTGAGCGGAATCCCTGTTGCCGATGATCTGGCCAGGATTCCGCTTCTGGAGGAGACCCCTGAGGTCACTGTCCATATATGAACACTGACGTCAGGGGCTCCTCCTAGGAACGGAATCCCCGGCCTATGCTCTGGCTGGGGATTCTGCTCCTAGAGAGAGTCCCAATGGCGCGATGTACAGGCTTGGTTTGCCTTCCCTAAAACCCCCTACTAAACGTGTAATCAATTTCTGTTTGATCTCAATATTCACTGCTGCTCTTTCTGTTTGTTTACATCCACTGCTTCTGTTCCTGGCTGTTTCCTGTTTCCTGTCTTGTAACCCACCGTACCCATGATCCCTTGCTGCATCTGAGACCGCTTACAGTCCCCCACCTTCCTCCACAGCATCTCAGCTATTTGCATACTGCCACGCCCCTCTGTAATTAGAGCAGGGAATGACCTGTGAACATAGACACCCAGCTCCCTCCCTCACTGTCACACACACTAATAATCACACCGGGATGACGGGAGTTATATACAAGGATGTTGAGGGTAATACACAGGGATGATGATGTAATACACAGGGATGATGGGGGTTTATACACAGGGATTACATAACTTCATCATCCCTGTATACAACCTGAATGTAATCCCCATTATCCATGTCTATAACCCTCGTGATCCCTGTCTATAACCCTCGTCATCCCTGTCTATAACCCTCGTCATCCCTGTCTATAACCCTCGTCATCCCTGTGTATTACCCCCAACATCCCATACAGGGATGAAGGCGGTTATATACAGCGATGATGGGGGGTTATATACAGCGTTGATGTGAGTAAGGACTCATGCCCACTTCAGTTATTTTCTTCAAGGTGCAATCTGTTTTTTTTTAACTGATAGCACCCTTACACATTCATTTCTAAGGGGCCATGCACACTTCTGCTGTTTTAACGGAACCGTGTGGCAGTTCCGACAAAAATAGAACAGGTCCTACTCCTGCCCGTTTTTTACGGACTGCACATGGAAGCCATCCATATGGGCGGGTGGTGGGGATGTGGCGGCGACGCCACGCGGGCATTACATAAAGTGAAAGGGACTGTTATCTGAAGCGGAATCCGAAAGGAGGAGGGGTCGTGGGCAATGAGATAAGACAGGCAGGCAGTGCCGGAACTCTGAGAGAGAGGAGGAGGGGGTGTGTACTAGCAGAGATGACATTCCCTGTGTCTGATCAGCCAGAACTTGCGGCTGATCAGAGCAGGGTGCGTCGTCAACTCTGTTTACAGGCATTGGACTGGGCAGATGTTTCATGAGCTCTTCAGAGCTCCGCCTCTGGTACCACTGCCTCTAAACCTAGTTGATAACGCGCCGTGCCCCGCTCTGCCGGAAGTGCTGGCTGAGCAAAGACACGGAACGTCAGAGGAAGTGAAAAATTTACTCATGTGACCGCACCTTAGAAGTAAGTAACACCACAAGTTATAAACAGACATTAAATACTAATCTTCCAAGAAACCCATAAGATCTTGTATAATTCGTATTTAAAAAAAACTAAAACAAGAAAACACCTTTTGTAAAGGGGTTCTCCGGGACAAGAACACTGATGGCCATCAATGTTTGATTGGTATTTAACCTCCATTTACTTGAATGGGACGAGCTGCAGTACCAGACATATCCGCTCATACAAACGAGGCTCTGTGACTGTATAAACAGTGAAAGGGTGAGCGCCATGGCCCGTTCATTGTTCACACGTTTAAGGTCCCTCAATTGAGAAGGTGGAATCAGTTTATTAGGTACGTGAGGGTTTGGTCAATAGGGGGGGGGGGGGTTTCTTCTGCTGGATCTCTGCAACCCCATTATTGTTGTTATGGGCCAATTGGAAGATCCTCTGCTACTCTGGTGGGCCGGTCTGATCCTGGTGCTCAAAAATATTAACTCCAAAGCAGTAACTAGCTCTTCATGGAAGCGTTAAAGAGGCTCTGTCACCAGATTTTCAAACCCCTATCTCGTATTGCAGCAGATCGGCGCTGCAATGTAGATTACAGTAACTTTTTTTTTTTTTCAAAAACGAGCATTTTTGGCCAAGTTATGAGCATTTTTATATTTATGCAAATGAGCCTTTCTTAAGTACAACTGGGCGTGTTTAAAGTTAAGTCCAAGTGGGCGTGTATTGTGTATGTACATCTGGGCGTTTTTACTTGTTTTACTAGCTGGGCGTTGTGAATAGAAGTGTATGATGCTGACGAATCAGCATCATCCACTTCTCTTCGTTAACACCCAGCTTCTGGCAGTGCACAGACACACAGCGTGTTCTCGAGAGATCACGCTGTGACGTCACTTCCTGCCCCAGGTCCTGGATCGTGTCGGACGAGCGAGGACACATCGGCACCAGGCGACAGAGGCTACAGTTGATTCTGCAGCAGCATCGGCGTTTGCAGGTAAGTCGATGTAGCCTCTGTCGCCTGGTGCCGATGTGTCCTCGCTCGTCCGACACGATGCAGGACCTGGGGCAGGAAGTGACGTCACAGCGTGATCTCTCGAGAACACGCTGTGTGTCTGTGCACTGCCGGAAGCTGGGTGGTAACGAAGAGAAGTGGATGATTCTGATTCGTCAGCATCATACACTTCTATTCACAACGCCCAGCTAGTAAAACAAGTAAAAACGCCCAGATGTACATACACAATACACGCCCACTTGGACTTAACTTTAAACACGCCCAGTTGTACTTAAGAAAGGCTCATTTGCATAAATATAAAAATGCTCATAACTTGGCCAAAAATGCTCGTTTTTGAAAAAAAAAAAGTTACTGTAATCTACATTGCAGCGCCGATCTGCTGCAATACGAGATAGGGGTTTGAAAATCTGGTGACAGAGCCTCTAACAGGACAGCAAGGCCCCTTTTGGAGAACAGAAGATTTGTCTAAGGTGTTGCTATGCTAATAATCTCATAGTCCTGGGACAACAAAGCAGGTGAATGTCCACATGATAAATAAACAGGAAGAAGCAGAGTCATCCCATTCGAGAGCTTCATATTCCTGAGCGTGGAGGAGTCTGCAGAATTAACAAACAAGGTTTGCTGGTTACTATTATGCCTCGATCAGCATAATCCTATCTTCTGTTATGCCTCAATTGTTTTCATTATTGCGGTTTTCTTTCTCACGTCGAATAATTTATTGAGGACCTCAGTTTGTTGCAAATAACACAGAAATGAACCTGGGTGCAGGAAGGGTTATCATTCAGTTACCAAGGTGATGGGAGACCGGGCCGAACTCTTTCTGGCCCACCAGTATTTGTTCTTCGTGTTGCTATGGTGATATGAGAAACCTAATAAAGAGTTTGTCCATTGCTCTAGAAGTCGTGTGAGGTCCCAGCATTTAAGTGACTAGAACAATGGATTCGGCGTTCTGTACTTAGCATAATTCCAGGTAATGTCTTTTACTGCCATTGCATACTGGTTGCCTTTTCAATCTCTGGAGCAAGAACGTCTGTAGTAGAGGACAGCTGGAGAGATTGGGGGTGGAGTACTATTCGTATTATGGGGACAAATGGGCATCTAAAGTATCTTCTGTATGTTATGTGTGCTTGTCCCTGGTCCCCTAGTAGATAACCTAACCTCCGGTTTCACAAAAACTTTGGCTAGTAGTGTGATAATAAACAGAAGAGGGTGAGCGGATGTCTTGTTTGGCCATGTAGAGAAGCGGAGGATCAAATATGCGGTCTCCATGATCCGAGGTAAATAACTTTTTTTTTTTAAATGTCACTTGGTCTTCATGACATTGTTAATAAGGGGTTAGAATGATTGGGATTAAGATAAACACATCAACTCGACTCTTGACACGACGACATTCCAAGTAATATAAGGACCGAGACAGATAAAAAGGCAGACAAGCGGGATCACTGCCCTCCATTATTTAGTATTTGCCTTTTCATTACTGGGACAATGATGGACGTGTCTTCTTCTTTTGAACCATACGAACTATGTAATAGTACAATATTTATTCATATTTTACTCCGATATACTATATGGCCAAAAGTATGTGAACACCTGACTATTACACCTATATGAGCTTGCTGGACATCCCATTACAAAACCATGGGCGTTCATATGGAGTTGGGCCCCTTTTGTGGCTAGAACAGCCTCCACTTTCTGGGAAGACTTTCCATAAGATTTTTGAGCGTGTCTGTGGGAATTTGTGCCAATTTAGCCAAAAGAGTATTTGTGAGGTCAGACGGTGTTGAATGAGCAGGTCTGTCTCGCAATCCGCATTCCTATACATCCGAAAGGTGTTGGATGGGCTCTGTTCAGCCACTAAAGTTCCTCCACACCAAACTCATCACACCATATCTTTATGGACCGAACTATGTTCACTGGGGCGCAGTCCTACTGGAAGAGGCAATGGCCTTCCCCAAACTCTTGCCACAAAGTAGAAGCATACAATTATTTATAATGTCTTTGTATGCTGCAGCATTTACATTACCCTGAACTGGAATTATGGGGCCAAACCTTGATAAATAGTCCTAGACCATTATCCCTCTTCCACCAAATGTTACAGTAGGAATTTGCAATATGCATTTCTGCAGGTGGCGTTCTCCGGGCATCCACCAAACCCAGATTCCTTCCACCGACTGCAAGATAGTGATACGTGATTCATCAATCCAAAGTCCAGTGTGGCGTGCTTTACACCCCTCCAGCTGACACTTGGCATTGTGCAAGATGATCTTAGGCTTTTGTGCAGCTGCTTGACCATGGAAACCCATTTTATAAAGATAATGGCGCACAGTTCTTGTGCTGATGTCACTTTACTACGCTTAAAAAAAAGTGTACAATTTAATGGGAAAAAAACAAGTATCAATATTCACAACTCCTACAAAAATATCTTCTAATGGGTGAGTTAGTTTTATTAAAGAAAAACAAAATAGATGCGATACTCCCGAGGTGGGTCTTACAAAATTGAATAATCCTATTTAAAAATGCACAGGGTTCTCAGATCATTGCTGTTTGTGATTAGTTGATGCCTGTAGTGAATTTCTTACAGATAGCAAGAAAGAGAATTTCACACTGCAATGGGATTAGTGAATTTTTGCTAAATCCATCAGAGGCAGGAAAAAAAAATAAAACTACCTTAGAAAACCGAAAGACGCTTCATCTGTATTCAGTTTCTAACAGGTTTCCTAATGGCTGAATGACAACGTACAATCAGTTCTGCTTGCAATTAGATAATATAAATCCGTCGCATGTGTAATGGTTTTTTATTATACGGTTTATTACATGATGGTGAGTGAGAGGAGTGGCGGAGAATCGGAGCAGTAAGACAACTGAAGATGCAGAGTTTGGCCGCATTCAGGTGGCTTTAACGCAGCCGTATTTCAGTTTTTGTGTTACGGCCACAATACCCTACGGATCTATTGAACTGAACTTGGAGCACCTTCTGTTCCTATGGGAATCTAAGTCCAGTTCAGTAGAACCATGGGAGTCCTGGGTGTTGCAGCTGCATTATCGCCATCTGAAATCAGCCTTTATTCGTAAATTTCTTGTTAAAATTATCAAGGTCTTTTTATGGACAAATAGGGGTCATTTATTGAATCTAGAACAAAAACAAAATATAGGGCCTCATTTATCAAAACTTTATAGGCCGGTTTAGACAGTTGTGATAAATGAGGCTCATGGTATTGTTGACGGAAACCGGAGAAATTGTACATTCTGATATGAAGGGTTGCTATGGGAACTTTTGTTACTTTTTTTTTGTTATTAAAGTCCTCAGTAGTGGTCTAGTACAGAATTCTCAAAATTCAAATTTCCAGGAGAAATTTATGAAAAAAAATCAAACACTTTTTTTTTTTTTTTTTAATGGCTAACTTCTGTGCTGGGATATGACTGCTTTAAAGGGATATTCCCAACTAAAACATTCAAGGGACATGTCATAAATATCTGATAGGTGTCTGTTTCCAGAACGGGGCTCATCTGACCTGCGGCCGCAGCATTGGGGTGGGGAATAAAATGGAGTGGTGGCCGCTAACTCGGCTGTTTCTGTAAGGCCAGATTTACACAAACTAGTGTTTTTCACATCCAAGTTACACCCATGTGGGTCCTGTTTTCACGGATCCCATTGACTTGAGTCTATCGAGAGATCCTTGAAAACGGAAGAAAATAGGACATGTTCTATTTTTCAAGGGACCCTTCACACAGTCCGTTAAAACCACGGCCGTGTGACGGCCATTATTTCAACGGCCGCCATGCGGATGTATACTACGGTAGTCTGAATTCGGCCTTCGCTCAAAGAAATGCAAAGCTACTCCTCCATTCATTCTCCGCCTGGATGCTTCAAATATTTTCACTTGAAGGGAATGAATGTGGGACATTGTACACCTTTAAAAGGGATTTTTTTTTAATAAAAAGCTAAATCCGTGTGATTGGTGCAACTTTATAATTCGTTTTTATTAAAAAAATAAGTTTTACTTTGTAATAAAGCTGCGCTGAATTCTCTATACAGAGCAGCTGTATCGTGCGCTAAGACCTGAATCAGTCAGGTCCGCGGGACTGATTGGTTCATTAAAAGCGGGTCCTGCAGGTCTTTGCCATCATTTTTGCCTGCATTCTTATTGATTTGTTTTTGCCAATGTTGGGACTGGATCCAAAAATGCCAAGTCAAACGCTTTCCTTTTACTTTTTCCCTTTAGGGTCTACTACTTGGTTTTGGCCGGTGCGATCGAATAAAATGAAGTTCGATTACCATAGAGTCTTAAATGGGCTGCGCTCCTTGAGAAACTGTTTTTGGAATCTCTACATCCTTTTTTACTGCTGCTTAAGGTACTTCAGCCATTACTACACTCTTAAAGGACTTGTACACACAACAGTGTTTTGGTGCAGGTTTTGAATGTCAAAACCAAGTTTGATTAGGATCCACTTCTGGTTGGTTTTTAAAAAAATAGCTGTTCCATTATCTGCATCTATCCGCTTCCCAATGGACTTGTTGGTAGGAGATTACTCCAGAACACCTTAAAGTGTAACTAAACGTTCGACAAACTTCTGAGTTTTGATTGGTGGGGGTCAGAGCACTGAGACCCCCACCAATCGTTAAAACGAAGCGGCAGAAGCACTCGTGTGAGCGCTCAGCCGCTTCGTTTCTGTTTGGCCTTTTCCGGAAATCAATATATCAGAGTACGGGCTCAATAGAAAGTCTATCAGCCCGTACTCCGATACATCGGCTTTCCGGAAAAAGCCGAACAGAATATCGACTGAGCGCTTCTGCCGCTTCGTTTTTAGCAATTGGTGGGGGTCTCAGTGTTTGGACCCCCGCCAATCAAAACTTTTGACATGTCACTATGACATGTAAAAAGTTTGTCTGACGTTTAGTTACCCTTTAAACTATTTCTGCAGAGTTGCCTAGAGATCTATTATATTGTGATCAGTTAAAATTTTTGGGCTAAATAATCACCAAAAATTGTTACCCATGCTGTTTTAGTTTTGTTAGACCACCATGGATCTGGACGCACTGGTATGTCAGCACTATGTGCCCACCAACAGGTCCCTATACCAAGCACTGTAATTGGAAGTGTTTGACAAATGTAATATTTATACTATGAGACAAGAGGAGGACCGCACCTACAGTAACGTTTGAATTATAATATGAGATCACACATCCTGGGCATCCAACATTGTCACCCAGAGCCGCCTCCGGGCTATTGATAGACCATGGCTGGAAGACAAGAGGAGACAAAACACAGTTGGTCCTTTTATTGGGATGCTTATCTGTTCTCCCCTCCCCTCCCCTCCCCTATATACCTCTAGAAATCTTAGTGTCCTGCTGCAGATAATATGGGATCCCATCTGCGTACAGCCTAAGGATATGTTTACGCAGGGTGGATTATGGTAGCAGCAAAGTGCATGAGATTTTAACAAATCTCATCCACACACTGCAGAAAAATCCACTGAGAAATCATGCAGAAATTGACATGCGATGCAGATTTCTAATCTGCAGCAATTTATGCTGCAGAATAGTTACATTTTTGCTGCAGATTTTCCAAAATTGAAGAGAATCTGTCACCATGTTTATGCTGCTCGGAGGGCAGCATAAAGTGGTGCCAGAGACCGATTCCAGTGGTGTATAACTCACCGTGTAATGTTCATAAACAGGGGTTTTATCTCCTGAGCGCTCTCAATGATGTACTCACGCTCAGGAGTCCTTGATATTCATGAACTGCGCCTAGCCCCTCTGGCACTACTTTATGCTGCCCTCAAAGCAGCATAAACCTGGTGACAGATTCACTTTATAAGTTTGAAAGTATAGTTACTCTATAATGTCTCTATGACACATCAGAAGTTTGGATAGGTGGGGATCTGGGAACTGAGACCCCCACCATTGCTGAAAAGAAGGGGCAAAAATGCTCAACTGAGCGCCCTGGGCTGTGATTGGCGCTCCATGTCAAGCTGAAGACGGCTCTCAAAGAATAATTTGTTTTTATCCACCCTAAGGGCTAGTTCACACGGGTTTTTGGACGCGGAAACCGCACAAAAAAATTGCCTAAATCACCTCTAATTGATATTAATGGGAGGCGGAAGCGTTTTTTTCCCATGAGCGGAAAAAGAAGAGTCATGCTCTTCAGGCATTTGTCTCTGACCTCCCATTGAGGTCAATGGGAGGCAGAGAAAGCGTTTTTTGGCAGCGGCCAAAAAATGCAGCAAAAAAAGTAGCAAAGAGTGCAGGCAGAGCAAGATCTGCCTCAAAACTCCTGCAAAGAACTCCTCCGTGTGAAGAGGGCCTAATTTGTGCAGTGGTTATTTCAGACGAAAATCTGCAAAAAAATTGGTGCGGACTTCCGGCCGAAGTTCCCTGCGGGTTCCAGGCTGGATGCACTGCAGATTTTCTCTCCACATCGTATCCGACCTGTGAGAACATACCCATAAATGGAATGGAACCCCTAGTGGTGGCTGCAGGCCGCTAACTGTTTTTAGAAGTATATTCAAGGTGGAACAGAGGATCAGTGAGGTGTAGAGATTTGCATGACATCAATTACAGGTCGTAAAAGTCATATGGAAGGGAGTTAAGTCCCACAGGATCCAGAGGATGGGCCGATCTGGGCCACAATGTGGAGGGGACCTGGGATGTAAAATAGGTAAATCAGTTTAATTAAAGTGAAACTCCTATTGGGAGCCATTTACAGCAGTATCAATAACATTAAAGCACCACCTACAGCTCAGGCTTCTGTTCGTGAACGAGTTCTATAATTCAGGTTGTTCCACAGGGAATAACTCCTCAGTTTCACCACTTTACATCTCAGCCGTACACCTGATTCTGTTCATCTTAGATAGGGGGCTTCATTATAAAGCTATTAATTACTTAATTTATCCTTTGCAGCAGAGCGGGAGAGAATGTAAGTCTGTCACTCAGGCTATTGTGATGACTGGCAAGTAGAGCGACTTTTACGTCACCCCGTGGATATCCATGAATGATGAAGCTGGCGCATAGTAGTCCTTAATGATTGTGAATCAGACCTGCCAGTGAACGGTGGGCAATTTATCATACATTTAAGCTTTAGACTGAAAAATTAAACCTTTTTAATTGTAAATTTCCTTTTCAATGCACATTAAAATACGTATTTGTGCGCTATTCTAGTTACTGCTAAGCTTATTCTCTATCTCTAAATATCCTGCATAGTAATTTCATGATTATAAATTTATGTATAATTTTGGAAGGAGGAGAATACGATCGTAAGTGGATTAGCTAAAGGATATTGTGACACAGCTAGAGGGAAACCAACCTCCGTTTTTCATGATCTTTATTCGATACCTGATACATATATATTTTTTTGGTCCCTGTTAACATACGGAGCTGTAATACGGTACTTATTGAGGTGTCTGGGGCCCCCACTGAATCTCCGTATGCCTCTGATGCCACATGGACGTTTCTCTTGTTGGACTCCAGGAGAGAATATCTATGTTATATAGATTCATACGGAGCGACCATTCGGTGGCACATGGAGTGCCTATACCTGTGTAGTACGAAGCCGCAGGGACTCCATGAGTCTCAGTGCTCAGATCCTGAACTGCAATTCTTTATTGGGATCAAGAACATAATCTACATTAACTTGGTGGAACTTTGCAAACCGTGTGAAAGCCGGTGGTGGTCGTCCCTAAAGGTCCCAGTGTCCATCCCCGCTTTTGTTCTATCACAACTCAACTACCTTTACGCTAAAGCAAGGGATACAATGCAATACGATCATATCTAGGTCTGTATCAGCAGCTGCAGCTTGTCACTTTATATTATACATTTCAACAATTATTTTATTTTTTTATTAGTTGTCCTGTTCATAACTGGCGCTCGCATGCCAGTCAAAATTCATCACACCCATTAAGGCCACATTCAGATGGCCATATTGTGCCTGCTTTTTAGCATCTGTATTATATCCACAAGACCCGGACTCCTCACGATTCAAGTGAACCAAACTTAGATCACCATAGGGTTCAACGGTGGTCTATGTTCACTTCAGTTGAACTTGGTCTTGTGGCCATAATATAGAATCTACAATGCAGCCGCAATATGGCCATCTGAATGAGGCCTCAAACGGATACATTGGGTTGCTATATGTTTTATGACACTTCAAGGATTGTGCTTTAAACCCAGAATTTCTCAGTTCTTGTTCAGCTCAAGCATGGTTTACACAGGGATGCGACAATGATAGCCTACCTGAATTATCAACTTCACTCAATTAAAGAACATGCACACAAATATATTTGTGAGTATATTTGATTAGTATAGGAAAGTTCTTGAAGAGTTTGTTTTCTTTCATGACTTTCAAAAATTGTGGACCATGATGTTTTGTGGCCGGCACCACACAAACTTCTACCCTAATGGGGTCGTTCCCCATGGCTAGAAGAACTCTTGGTGTGATGGCAGTTCTTACATCTCAGAGCAAAATGTCACTTTCACAGCTACTCTCTGCCATTACCCAGTGAAGACTGAGTTATGAAACACGTGTAGTGCAAGTATCATTCATATCACATAGTCCACTTGGGTTAAGATCACGGAAACATGAATTTTGTCACTGGTTTGAAGTGTCCTTCAACTTCGACACATCAAAACCTGGAAATTCGTGTGTGCACAAAGGTCCAGGAAGCGGAGATATTTTTGAACCTGCAGTGACCCATATCAATTTTCAACTCCTTGACCCGGCACGGCTACTATATTAGTCAGGGTATGAAAACCCACAGTTGACAAAGGTTGATTGGGTCTTCACGCTGTCTAACTTTGCCCATATCTCAGCCTCTTGTAACTTTTTGAGTGGGATATGGGGTGGAGAGGGATTTTGGTGTCACTCCTGAATTTTTAGAGCTCTTTACCCAAAATGATCACAGCTGTTTTTGAATAAAGAGCATGATCAATGAAAATTGCTTTTATTGGTTAAAAATAGACATAACAGCTCAATAACAGACAAGTCAGAAACGTTACAGTGAAAGGTCTGAATTGATGAATAGATGGTTTAATAATCATCATTATCAGCAGTCACTGAAGAAATAAGTCAGCAGGTCAATTTCTCGATGTGACATTGAAATACCACCATAAGAACTCAAGCTGTTGTATACATGCCTTCGGTAACATAAGATACAGCTCAAATGCCATAATGAATGGGCGCACGGTAACCTTTTCAATTATTGATGTTGTGAAAGGCTACAGTCAAATTAAGTCTATTCCATACCCGAGGGACCAACATTTGACTTTAGAGTCCATGCCAGCCCATTAAGAGAGTCTTCCAAGTGCAATGTCAATGCTTATTATATACATTATAATCTCCTGGATATTTCATTGTTAATATACAGTATAAATATTACAGGGCAGCATTTCATATTCACTTCTAGACTAATACATTGACTGAATCTACCAACAAAGATCTAGCGTCTATAGTCCCATCTTTTAGGTGGCCAATGTCTAGAAAACGGATGAGGAGCCAGGGTAGAGGTTCGATCGGACAAAAATACATAGAACCTAATAAGCGCCCACAATTACATCTATATGAAATACCCGTGTTGTGTGTTGAAGTACAAAGTTCTAGGAGTGGTAAGTTAACAGTTCTGGACATCTTCTAGGCAAAAGTCTGACGGCTAAAGAGGTCAAGAGTTACAGCACTCAAGAAAGCTGGAATACTGTTCTGGTGATGCAGGTGAAGATCAATGAAGTCCTTCAAGGTCCTTGAGAAGCCGGTCTCCAGTAGTTGTAGCTTTACCCCGGATGGACTTGTAGACTGAGAAAATCGAGAAAGTGTTAAAATGATTTCATTCATGTGTATGACATATGCTATATATAGGGATAGATATGTGTTATACATAATAAACTAGCTTACATGTAACATTAAGCATAGCAAAACACAAAATAGGGCCCTCTGCTAGTGCTGCGTCATGCTATCATAGCCCAACATTCAAGGATAGGAAGGCCCAGAGCTTGCGGCCTACCCATCATCCTCTGGGTGTTTCTGCATCACTTGTTAGCCTGAGCTGGGCCCCATATAGAATGGTCTGCCTCTGTGGTAGGTATGTCCTTTATTATAGTATAGGGTATGAGCATGATATATCTTATAAACACTTGATTAAAATAAAATAAAAATTGAACATTGGGTTCGCACTGTGTGTTTTTGCCTTGCGTTTTTTTGTTTTGGATGATAAACTCCCATGTCTCTCAATGGGAGTTAATCTACCAAACCAAAAAAAAGCATACTAAAAAGGCAACAAAAACACAGTGTAAATCCAGACTTTGGCTACTGAAGATCCAGAAGGTTGAGGAATAGAGAAAAGCAATAGGGGAATTATATATTTTGGGTGAACTTATATTTTAAAGGACATCTGTACCTATTAAAGTTCAACTAGGAAACAGAACTACCCCAGTCAGGGGACTAAAAGAACCACGACCAGTCCCAAGCAGGGGCGTAGTTAAAGGCTCATGGGCCCTGGTGCAAGAGTTCAGCATGCCCCCCCCCCTACACCAACAGGGCTTTGCGCACGTCTATGCCCAGCTGCCTTGCCCGACAAACCCCATGAATGCCTCCACAGTATAATGACCTATAGATGCCCCAAACAGTATAAAGCCCACATAGCTGCCCCCTTAGGTGCCTCACACTATAATGCCCCATACAGTATAATGCCCCCATACAATATAATGCACCCCATAGCTGCCACATATAGTATAACGCACCTCATACAATATAATGCCCCACTCAGTATATTGCCCTCCATAGCTGCCACATACAGTATAATACCCCCATACAATATAAAGCCCCCCATAGCTGTTCCATACAGTATAATGCCCCCCATAGAGCATAATGCCCCCTTATCTGCCCATAGTGTATAATGCCCCCATAGCTGCCACATAGTGTAAAGCCCCCAATAGCTGTCCCATACAGCATAATGCCCCATACTGTATAATGCCCCCCCATAGCTGTCCCATACAGTATAATGCCCTCCATAGCTGCCCTATACAGTATAATGCCGTCCATAGCTGCCACACAGTATAATTCCCCACATAGCTGTCCTATACAGTATAATGCCCCCCATATAGTGTAATGCTCCCTCAGCAGCTACCATATGAGCCCCCCTCCAATAACCATTATAATGCCCCCATACGTATGTACCTAATAGAAAAATAATAACATAATTACTTACCTATCCCCGTTCCCACGACGAGGTGAGGCGATCCTTCTCCTCCTCTGCACTGTGCTGTGAGTGACTTGGTGCAGACAGGCGCGATGACATCACTACATCTTGCCTGCCTGCGCCGAGCCGCTCGCGGCACAGTGAATGCTGGAGCGCGTCTCCAGCATCGAACTGAACTGTATGTGCGTCCTGAGGACACAAATACAGTTAGAAGCGCGACCAGCGCTGTGTGGTAACGGGGGCCCGGTCACAGCTACGACCATTGCGACCCCTATGGCTACACCACTGGTCCCAAGACTGTGATAAGGTGTGTGACCTATTTGGGGTCTGCTGAATGATAAGGATCAGATTGGGGATGGACGTTTGCAAGAAGCTATTTTCAAGCCCCCAATGTGGCCTGCCGAAAGTATTGTATTAGGTGCAGTTGCACCCAGTAGTATGGCTCCCTTATAATGACCTAAAAAACCTTTCATCACAAATATTCTGATTCTCTTCATAAAGAGAAAAATAATTTAAAAAAAATCCACCATGTTTTAACTCACACAAATGTTTAAGCGACGCCATATGACTGCTGGAAACGTACTAACCTTTCTACTATTAGATGTCACCCTGACGTATAACACTATTCAGTGAGTGGAAAGTCAATCACAACACTTTTTTTTGCTTCTTTTGTTATTTTTGTGTGCAAGGTCACAGATGAATACAATAAGACAATACAGGAAGATCTTACATGGGAGACAAAAGAAATGCTAGTGTGCAACATAACTGTTGTAAGGGGGAAGACAATTAGCATAGAAATGGCATCTTATGAAGATCAAAGAGGACGCACAAAGCTCTAGAACTCTGAAAGTAACAAGAAGATTAAGAAGCATCCACACTATAGGAACGTAACCTGCTTCAGTAAGAAGCGTTATACCATAAGGAGGTTTTACAGTCATTAAAAATTGTGTGCAGATGATTGAACTGCGGTAATATTAGTCACTTACTAATATACTGTCTGTAGCTGAAGTGTTCCTGTAAGCCAGACTCACAACCATGCTATGTTCTGGATGTTTAGTTCCTGCACACATGGTTATTTCCCCTCCCGGTAGAATGGTACATCACATGCCTCTTATCTCCACTGCTTCCTGCTCTCCTCCCTCCCTGTCTCTGGAGAGACTGTGTTTCACATGCTGGGCAGCAGATTTGCAGAACTGTGACTCAGTAGCAGACCACGAGTGATGACAGCACTACCGTACACCTTGTAATAGAGGGGCATGCAGGCAGCTGTACATAAAAACAATGTCTGTGAGAGGGGAGAGGAATCATGGGAACTGTAGTCTTTCCATAATAATCCTGCTCGGAGCAAGCCCTAACAATATTAAAACAGAGCTGCGCATCATAATGAAAATTAAAAAAAAAAATGTGTCCATGTCATGGAAGCGGGATGGGAGCACAAGGAGCTTCTATTGCTTGTGGTAAGGACTTTGGTGGTGTCAAGCAGCACTTAAAAGTAACCTAATTTTTATCTTTGCTATAGGGCCCCTCATTCTCTATGTATACAAATAGTGCATGAGCTGTTTCTAGTATTGTAGTTTATCCCCATTCAAATTGAGCTGCAATACCCCACACAGCCTATAGACAGGAGTGGCACCGTTTCTGGAAGAAAGCAGCTAACAGATCTCAGTGGATTGAGTGCTCTTCAGGGTTACGAGGACATCTATAAGATGACCTTATGTAAAGAAGAATGAGCCGACAGCAGGATCCCTTTAAAGTACTGCCCCTCCCCCTTAGTATAACCCCAAATATCTTTACGCTGCTGCCACTAACACTATAACTACCAAGGTTCTCTTTAAAATTTCCATTTGTATAATTTTTCATTTTAAGACATAAATTTGTGTTCTCTTAGAGGAGAGAAAGGGAAAAAGATGGCATGATAAACGAGAAATAGAACACAAAAATTCGAATTAGTTTAAGAAAATTGGTTTTATTATATCGGAGTCTCCGGTGTTAAACAGGTAAGTCCTGAAAATAATTCTGATTTCTACGCGGAGGACAAACTTCCAAATAGAAAAATCCAGCGTTGTGAGGTTTTCTGTTCGAATACTGCCAACCCTCCCCCAAATCTCGAATTTATTTTGCTACGTCATCATTGCTCCCTTTTTGCTTTTAGATGTGACTGTGCTGTAAAACGATCTGTAAACTTAAGCACGTAGCAGCTGCAGACAACTATAGGAACTATTATTGAATTATTTATGACTGGTTATTACTCCAGTCTCTTTCCAAAGCTTTAACATTTTTAATCACTTCAAAAACGAAAAAAAATAAAATTATATATATATATATATATATATAATTTTAAGTGTTTAATCAGCGGGAAGGAACAAACATAGATTTTTACATAAAGACAACTAAGCTGTAAAGCCTTGCAATGAGCATTACATTAAGCAACCCACGTCTAGGTAAACTGTAGGAAGCTATATTGGGGGCTGAGATGACATTTAGAGCGGCTATGGGTAAACACAGGAAGCTACTGCTCAATATTTTTCGATCCTTCACACCTGATCATGATGTGACCTGCATAAATAGGTTCTATAATGATCAGGCATCATGAACCCATCATCATTATCACTACATGCCAGAGGTGAATGGAAGACAAACCTATTATTGAGAACAGTAAGACGTTCATTCTACAATGGCAATTGGCCAGATTAAGAGAATGTCCAAATTAATCATCAAGATATCCACCTAACTGGAGACATAATATAGATATGGAAACTTAGTCTACAGATGAGGAGCTGTTTCACCATCAAAAGGGTACAATTAGGCTGGGTTCACACGACCTATTTTCAGGCCTCGATTTACGCCTGAAAATAGGGCTCCAATACGTCGGCAAACATCTGCCCATTCATTTGAATGGGTTTGACAACGTACTGTGCAGACGACCTGTAATTTACGCGTCGTCGTTTGACAGCTGGCAAACGACGACGCGTAAATTGACTGCCTCGGCAAAGAAGTGCAGGACACTTCTTTGCAACGTAATTTGAGCCGTTCTTCATTGAACTCAATGAAGCACAGCTCAAGATTTTACGAGCGTCACAGACGCCTCGCATAATGCGAGGAGCATTTACGTGTGAAACGAGGCAGCTGTTTTCTCTTGAAAACAGTCTGTCTTTTCACACGTAAATGCCTGCTATCGTGTGCACATACCCTAAACCAAAAATTGCAGTGAAAAATGGTCCTCAAGGCAGGTGGTCCTCTCAAAGAGGGACAATTTACATAGGATATAAGGGAATCCTACATGAAAAAAAAAAGTCAGGTTCTTCTAGAGAAATGTGACCATATTATAGTCATGGATAAAGCGCCAACATTACAATGGCTACAGATATGGTTTACATTTCTTGGCTGGCGTAATACCATTTAGAATACCATAAGCAAAACTCGACAAGAGCATGTAAGATGGACATAACAGCTCACAATTCGGTAACCAAATTAGGAACAGAGTAAATCTAAATCTGTCGAACCGAGGGCACCCTAACTGCTGGCATGGTATATTTGTGGCATCTAAGAATCATAGTAACCAGAAAGCTCAACTGGGGAAGAGGCCGTAAGAAAGTTATGAAACAGTTGGAAAGCTACAGATAACGGACATAGAACACGTCTTAGGAAACCGGCCTCCATTTGATGACTTTTTCTATGAATCAGACTGTAAAAAATTGTTGATCGCATTCATTTAAAAGCAAAAATGTTAAAGAGGTTGTCCAAGATTACAAAAACATGGCTGCTTTCTTCTAAAAACAGCGCCACACCTGTCCACAGTTTGTGGTAATGCAGCTCAGTCAATTTTACTTCAATGGAGCGAAGCCACAATACCAGACAACTCATGGACACGTGTGGCGCTGTTTCTTGAAGAAAGCGGCCACATATATCCAATCTTGGACAACTCCTTTAAGTTCCCCATGATTTAATGATAAAGACGAAGGACCAGGAGTATTCTAGTCGCATTATCTTCCTGCTACATGACTTTGGAAACCTCCTAAAGCTTATTGGATAGCAGTAGACTCTCGGCTTGAGATACAGCCACATTCTAAATTAGTTCCATCAAAATCCGGATTTTGTTGAAAGAAAAAAAACAAAAAGTTATGATTGAAGGCCCTATTACACAGGCCAATGATCGGGCAAACGAGTGTTCATATGAATGAGCAAAGGCTCGTTCATCGGATGATCATATTGTTTATGCAGCAATAAATATTATCGTTGTCGGCAGCACATCTCCTTGTGTAAACAGGGAGATGTGCTGCCGACATGATGAAAACTTATGAGAACTAACGAGTGGAGTAGCGATCGCTCATCCACATGCATAAGCAATCATTACTGGTTGTGAAAAAACCAAATGAGCGCCGATCAACGAGCTGTCTCGTCGATCGGCACTAGTTTTCACGGCCCATATCGGGTCCTGTAATAGCACCTAAAGGAGGGAATAACAGGTTCAGGCATATGGAGTAAGTCATTGGTTGAGTAGCCAATAGGGTGAAGTTGTTGTACAGGGTGGGCCATTTATATGGATAACCCTAAATAAAATGGGAATGGTTGGTGATATTAACTTCTTGTTTGTGGCACATTAGTATATGGGAGGGGGGAAACTTTTCAAGCTGGGTGTTGACCATGGCGACCATTTTGAAGTCGGCCATTTTGTATCCAACTTTAGTTTTTTCAATGGGAAGAGGGTCATGTGACACATCAAACTTATCGAGAATTTCACAAGAAAAACAATGGTGTGCCTGGTTTTAACGTTACTTTATTCTTTCATGAGTTATTTACAAGTTTCTGACCACTTATAAAATGTGTTCAAAGTGCTGCCCATTGTGTTGGATTGTCAATGCAACCCTCTTCTCCCACTCTTCACACACTGATAGCAACACCGAAGAAGAAATGCCTCCCGATCTGACCCCCTTAGACTTTTATCTTTGGGGTCATCTGAAGGCAATTGTCTATGCTGTGAAGATACGAGATGTGCAGCAACTGAAACTACGGATACTGGAAGCCTGTGCTAGCATTTCTTCTGCGGTGTTGCTATCAGTGTGTGAAGAGTGGGAGAAGAGGGTTGCATTGACAATCCAACACAATGGGCAGCACTTTGAACACATTTTATAAGTGGTCAGAAACTTGTAAATAACTCATGAAAGAATAAAGTAACGTTAAAACCAGGCACACCATTGTTTTTCTTGTGAAATTCTCGATAAGTTTGATGTGTCACATGACCCTCTTCCCATTGAAAAAACTAAAGTTGGATACAAAATGGCCGACTTCAAAATGGCCACCATGGTCAACACCCAGCTTGAAAAGTTTCCCCCCTCCCATATGCTAATTGCCACAAACAGGAAGTTAATATCACCAACCATTCCCATTTTATTTAGGTGTATCCATATAAATGGCCCACCCTGTATTATGATTGACCACCTCATAGTCAACAGACTGATACAAGAATATAGACCAAAGTGCTAATTTTCTGTTTCTTCCAATCTCGTAGTGTTTTTTTTTTTTTTGGAACAGAATAAATTCAGAATTAATTCAATATTTACTTTTAAATCACAAGTTAATAAGAATATGGTGAAAATTCATCTGCTATCAGATAAGGATATGTTTAGACCTATCACCTTATCTTCATTATTTGTGACATCGCAGAGGAAAAAAATGTGTGCCGGCACACGAATATATTCAAGAGAATTAGTTAAAGGGTTGTTCCAAAAAATCAAACAACATAAAACCTGGCAGCAAAAAAGGTAATTAAATAATAATAAAAAAAAATACCTTTAAATCCTCTCGGCCAGTCATTGATTACATTCCAGAAGCAATGATGTACTATACCAGCAAGTGACCACTGTGGCCAATCGCTAGCTGCAGCAGTGATGCCAATAATTATTGCATGTGATCACGGAGGTCAGTGATTAGCTGCAGTGGTCACATGACGCTACGGCGCCTTATTGCTGCCGGAACGCAAAGACCGGCGCGAGACTACTTTAGCATCAGCGCTTGAGAGATGAGGGTTGTTTTTTTTATGGTTATGTTACAAATTTATTTATTTTTTTACTCTTGGGTAACATCTTTAAGTGAACAAAATGCTGGCAAAAAAATAAAATAAAAATATCAATGTTTTTGCATTTTTTCAAATTATGTTCCTATTTTTTACTGATTTTATTTCTGTTATTTTTTTGAGAGTTTCTAAATGTCAGAATTCCAATTCTCAACCTGCCGAAATGAAGAGCGGACTGAAAACAAGTCACAGAGAGAGACGGAGTTGAAGGAAAAAGCGAGTAGGAAATAATGAGGAGTGAGCAGGCACATTTTGTATGTGTTACAAAGACAGGTGAAATATAATAGCGCCTTTCATCAAAGCAAGAAACCGAAGCATCACGGTATAATCAAGCGTCAGGAACTTACTGCAAATGTTCACCACCACGACTTAAGTGCATTTTCATAATGGGCTTAATTACATGGACTCCACATGACCATTTCATACCAGAGAAAATTGAACCTCCATTTGCAAAATGTTTAGTTTGTGACGCAAAAGATTTAAGTTTCACCATTAAAAACTACATTGGAGGCAAAAGTCCATACAAATGCGTAAAAACATTAAAAAAAATTAAAAAATTTACAGAAAAGAGCCGGCTATTGAGGACGACGATGAACTTCTAAGAGAGTAAAATGCACATAATGTAGTCGATCTTGCCTATCTGATTTTTAGTTGCAAATATAAGCTCAAGTAATACATTAAAAATAGAAAGTTCCGACTTCTCAAACAGATCATTCTAAATTAATAGACTAGGGCCCCCTAGTTTAGGATCCGCATCAACTAGCCAAAGTGGAGGTTGGCTGCAAAGAGCGTTTCTTGCTCGAGGACTGTCCTGTCCCTGTATTATAAGGACAACCTATTGATTTCAATTGGAATTACGTAATGCTTCATTTCCCCTGTTGGGGTGCTGCAGGAAGATTGAACACTTGTTGCCAGATTTCCCTCAGCAGCGGAATCCCTTGTGATCAGCTTATTATCAGAGGACCCTTCTAACCAGAAAGGATTGTCCAAAGCGGAAAACCCCTTCAAATTAAACTAATAGTTTTGACCACCTACCCACTAACACAGCTATTATTAAGACGCATAGGGCAACAAGTATGCTTTTCCCAGTGTTTGGGAGAATGAAAGACCCACCACTTCCTCGTACACTTTTTAAAAAAGATGTTTTAACCCTTCACTTTTTCCTGTAACCAATTCTCAGTAAGTAGTCCACCTCTTATCCAATTTCTATCAAAGAGCCATAACATATATATGTTTTTACAATTACATTGATAATTTAACCCCTTAGTGACCAGCCTATTTTAAACCCTGATGACCAAGCTATTTTTTTTACGTTTTCCGTCGTCTCATTCCAAGAGACAGAACGTTTGTTTTTTTGCGTCGACACAGATGTATAAGGACTTGATTTTTGCTGGACAAGTTGTATTTTTTAATAGCACCATTTTGGGGTACATATAATTTATTGATCAACTTTTATTAACTTTTTTTTGGGGCATAACAGAAAAAAACCTAGCAATTTTGCCACTCTTTTTTGCCTAAAGTAAAAACACAGTTTATCAAAATTATGTGTTTTTGTGTCTCCATATTTGAAGAGCCAGAACTTTTTTATTTTTCAGTTGATGCAGTTGTATGAGAGCTTTTTTTTTGTGGGACGACTTGTAGTTTCTATCGGTACCATTTTGGAGTACATGCGACTCTTTGATCACTTTTCATTAAATTTTTTTGAAGGCAGGATTCACAGAAAACCGCAATTCTTGCATTGTTTTTTATTTTCTTTTTTACAGCATTCGCCGAGCGGGTTAAATAAAATAATCGCTTTATAGTTGGGGTTGTTACGGTTGTAACTTTTCTAAGTTTTTTTTTTTCATAATAAAGCATTTGGTAAGGGGAAAAAGTGGGTTTTTCATTTTTTTTCACTTATTTATTTATTAATAACTTCATGAAACTTTTTTTTTTTTTTTTACATTTTTACTAGTCCCACTAGGGAACTTCATTATGCGATCGCCTGATCGCTTTTATAAAATACTGCAATACTTCTGTATTGCAGTGTATTACTGCCTGTCCGTTTACAATGGACAGGCATCTGCTAAGCCATGCCAGAGGCATGACCTAGCAGGCATCCACTGCAGGCAGAACTGGGGGCCTTTATTAGGCCCCCGGCTGCCATAGAAGACACTGGCAGCCTGCGATCTCATGGCACGGTGCCAGTGGGGTGAGAGAGGAAGCTCCCTCCCTCTCTCCAAAACCACTTAGATGCGGCGCTCACTATTAACCGCCGCATCTAAGGGGTTAAACGGCAAGCAGCTCTGCCCCAAGTTCTCAGCTACCGGAGATAGCTGAGAACAGGGAATTATAACTGCTCCCGTCGCCGCAGATTTATAAAGATGCAATGCCGTAAAATGGCGTATGAATCAGACTAAAGCCCGTTAGTGGCCGCCGTGAAAAGGCATATTGGCGTCACTAACAAGTTAAATATTAAACGGGTTTTCTCAGTAAAAACATAGATTGCATATTGCTAGGACATGCCATCAATGTCTGAATGGTGGAATCTTTTTCCAGAGAACGTGTGGTGGACCAAGCTCTTTGCAGATGCTGCCTCTGGTTAGATTTCATCCCAGGACCCCAAAGCTGCAAGGCAACCAATAAGCCATCATGCTGCCCACCCCCCCTATTGAAGGACACATGTACTCCATTGTGACTAAAAAAACAAAAATACATTATTTAAATGTTATTACATCTCCCGTTATCTTTAGGTAGTTCCTACAGAGTGGTTATGCTGAATGCTTCGGGCTACAATCTATATAATCAATATAACAAACTAATCCACCGGCACCCAAGTGTGAAATAAAACCTCATCTCCGCACCACAAACCAGGGAAGACTAAAAAGGCCAATTTATTATTAAGCAATGATATCCGGAACACCATTAAAAGTCTCTGAAACCTTAAGGCGAACTATCTACCCAGAGGCAACAGTTCCTCATACATTTTTGAATATTTATTTACCTCTAGGTGTTATTTAAAGATACATAAATTGCATTTACTGGCTCCATTTATTTGTAGCCGTACAAGTACACGGAGCTACAGTGAAGGAAATAAGTATTTGATCCCTTGCTGATTTTGTAAGTTTGCCCACTTTCAAAGACATGAACAGTCTAGAATTTTTAGGCTAGGTTAATTTTACCAGTGAGAGATAGATTATATAAAAAAAATACCAGAAAATCACATTGTCAAAATTATATATATTTATTTGCATTGTGCACAGAGAAATAAGTATTTGATCCCTTTGGCAAACAAGACTTAATACTTGGTGGGAAAACCCTTGTTGGCAAGCACAGCAGTCAGACGTTTTTTGTAGTTGATGATGAGGTTTGTACACATGTTAGATGGAATTTTGGCCCACTCCTCTTTGCAGATCATCTGTAAATCATTAAGATTCCGAGGCTGTCGCTTGGCAACTCGGATCTTCAGCTCCCTCCATAAGTTTTCGATGGGATTAAGGTCTGGAGACTGGCTAAGCCACTCCATGACCTTAATGTGCTTCTTTTTGAGCCACTCCTTTGTTGCCTTGGCTGTATGTTTCGGGTCATTGTCGTGCTGGAAGACCCAGCCACGAGCCATTTTTAATGTCCTGGTGGAGGGAAGGAGGTTGTTACTCAGGATTTGACGGTACATGGCTCCAACCATTCTCCCATTGATGCGGTGAAGTAGTCCTGTGCCCTTAGCAGAGAAACACCCCCAAAACATAATGTTTCCACCTCCATGCTTGACAGTGGGGATGGTGTTCTTTGGGTCATAGGCAGCATTTCTCTTCCTCCAAACACGGCGAGTTGAGTTAATGGCAAAGAGCTCAATTTTAGTCTCATCTGACCACAGTACCTTCTCCCAATCACTCTCAGAATCATCCAGATGTTCATTTGCAAACTTCAGACGTGCCTGTACATGTGCCTTCTTGAGCAGGGGGACCTTGCGGGCACTGCAGGATTTTAATGCATTACGGCATAATGTGTTACCAATGGTTTTCTTGGTGACTGTGGTCCCAGCTGCCTTAAGATCATTAACAAGTTCCCCCCGTGTAGTTTTCGGCTGAGCTCTCACCTTCCTCGGGATCAAGGATACCCCACGAGGTGAGATTTTGCATGGAGCCCCAGATCGATGTCGATTGACAGTCATTTTGTATGTCTTCCATTTTCTTACTATTGCACCAACAGTTGTCTCCTTCTCACCCAGCGTCTTACTTATGCAGGTCTATGATCTTGTCCCTGACATCCTTAGAAAGCTCTTTGGTCTTGCCCATGTTGTAGAGGTTAGAGTCAGACTGATTAATTGAGTCTGTGGACAGGAGTCTTTTATACAGGTGACCATGTAAGACAGCTGTCTTTAATGCAGGCACCAAGTTGATTTGGAGCGTGTAACTGGTCTGGAGGAGGCTGAACTCTTAATGGTTGGTAGGGGATCAAATACTTATTTCTCTGTGCACAATGCAAATACATATATATAATTTTAACAATGTGATTTTCTGTTTTTTTTTAAATATAATCTCTCTCTCACTGGTAAAATTAACCTAGCCTAAAAATTCTAGACTGTTCATGTCTTTGACAGTGGGCAAACTTACAAAATCAGCAAGGGATCAAATACTTATTTCCTTCACTGTATGAGGTCAATTAAATGTATTTACCAAAGGAACGTATCAAGAAATGTGAGAATCCCAGTGGTAAACGATATTTCTTGATGTAATGTACTGTAAGCCATGTTTAGTGGACCCAGACTAACAGGTCTTGTCTTGACTATCGTTGGTAGGACATTCATCATGCTCTCTCTCGTATCTCTATGTCTGGTTTCGAGTTCCCGGACCTAAAGAAGTTTGGGGAACCACTAATCAAAGTCATATATTTTTATCATCTACTCATATCTTTCCATCTATGTCCATCGCTCTAATCTTTAAAGGAAATGTGAATTTTTAAAGTTTTTTTTATTTTCTGTGTCATTATCTATATTAAAAAAAAAAAAAATCCTAAAATCTTGGGAGTTTTCATTCTGACCACTAATTCTCACAATAGACTGACCCATCCTGTTCTGTAGAGATCACTTCTCAGGAGTCATCTCAATATCATCACAGGCAGAATTACAATGGCAGGTAACCCCTCTATATAGATCCACACAGAATCGACCATTGACAATTGGTGATGGACGCAGCTCCCCTCCTGCCCCTTCCTGCACAAAGACCTCTGTACAGGTCACAGAGCATGCCCACTACACTCTCCCATAAAAGTCAATGGGTTAGTTCTAGATTATTGTTTCCTATGGTCCATATGGCTGCTTTAAAGCATATCTCTAAATGATGTTAACAGCAGCATAGGCAAGATGGCTGCCCTCATAATCCTGTATATAAAAAAAATTAAAAAATTAAAAAAAAATCTACAATTAAAAAATAAAAACAGAGGAGAAAAAAAAAGGAATGTTTCACTATCTGGTTTTAATTAGTAAAAAAAAATATAGGTGACACATTCCCTTTGACCATTGATCGGTGTCAAATTCATCCATGTCATATATACCTTGGAACAGAGTTTGTCAATTCGGCAAAGCTGAATTAGTAATTTAACACATCCCACTGTAATAAAACAATGTTTTTATTATCTGTAGTGTTGCATAGGACTGCAGACAAGCTTACGGTCATATTTCTCTCAATCTAGGTCTCGTCCTGTATCTTTCTGATACATCATATATCATCTACCTCACACCTATGTTCCCCACATTCGGGGAACATATTATATGATCATATCACGGAGGTGAGAGAATGAAGTTATGTCAGTATATGAAGGCAAATTTATGATGCGGAAAAAAGGGCACCAGTGTCTGTCTAGTATATGAGAATACCTATGGATTGGACAGCAGGGCTGGAAGCAATCTGATATTGGAAAAGCAGTTTTCTACTGAGGCCCCTACTGAGTGATTTATACTTTTTTTTTCTTCTTTTGACACCGCGATTCATTTGCTTTACTTTTTAACTGTAATGGGAGAAGATCCCATAAAAACAGCCCAGTTGTGAATTTATTATAAGGCCAATATGTCAAGTCATTCATGTTGAGTGATTCGTCCCATAGGATAGAGAATGCTCAGGATAACATATTAATACACATTTCTAGAAGTCTTTGATCCAAAAAGAAATCTATAATGGGCAATGAAAAAAAAATTATAATCTCTAATATTATCATTATGTTAAATAATACATTGACACGATGCCTTCAGTAAGAAGCTTAAAGAGTAATTTCCACTTCAGACAAGGCGAGCTCGACTGTTTATATAGTTCCTCTACACTTCTTCTCCTGATAGCCACCTAGCAGCCAGCCATCTTCTCTTGCCAAACATTAGTTAGGGGACACACTTTCTCCCAATAAGTGGGGTCCCAGAGGTGGGAACCTCACGTCAAGCATTTATGGCATGCCACGTGGATATGACAAAAATATGGTGGGAAGTAAATGGGTTCAAAAATGTTCTCCTTGCGAATATTTTTGGTGGTGATAAAAGTCAAGCAAAAAACTAAAGTACTACATAGTAGCGGACTTTAGAGTTAAACGGATTGTCTTATCAGAGAACCCCTTTCACACAGTCCCTGGCATTCTTGGCAAGCATCTGATTTTGCCAGTGGAAGCAATGGCCAGCCAAAGATTTGAATGGCTGTCAATGTAATACTGAGCAAAGCTCCATTCTGGCTCATAGAGGAGGGTAGTCCCAAGTGGGGGACCCCTATGACGTTCATATGCTCTAATTGGGTATATGGACAAGGGTTGTTTTCACTCGTCAACTCTTTTAAAGGAGATTTCTTGGAATGTACACAGTGGTGTATTGAAACACCACGTAAGAGATCAACTTTAGAGAGTTTTTGAGGGGTCTTCCAGGAACACATCCTTGGCATAGGCCATCAATGTGTGATCGGTGTGGGTTCAACTCATCGATTAGCAGAATCTTTCAATACACTATTCGGCCACTTCTCAGTTATCTTGGTCTCCAGCACAAGAGACAGATGATGAGTGATCACCATTAACGGCAGCCATGATAAGAGTGATACAAACCCATTGCATTGTTGTTTAGAACTACCCCATTCTACTGGTCCACCTTTACAGCTCTGTAACCCTGGCATTATATTTATAAACCTGGATGATTATTGCTATAGGTCAGTCCCAGATAGGGGTAGACATACGCGGAAAAATGTAGATGTGTTGTATACGTAACTGGATAGATTTAAAAAAATGTGATCATTATCATCAATAAGAAATGCTGCCTCTGTAACTGCAAGCAACATGGGCCTGCTCACCGTCACTCACTTGAAGATGCAAATTATAGAGAGGGGACATATTTAACAAAATTAGAGTCCTAAGAAAGATGATTCTCTTCAGTTAGAGATCGGTAAACTGGCAATCACAAAATGTATTGTCTATTTAATGCTTTTAATCCGATTTAATTGACTTTGAATAAAAGAATTAGATCATCAGGCTCTTGTCTGCTGTTCTGTCACATCTAGACCGATCCCTATTTGATGATTAAAGGACAAAGATGCAGTTGGATAGAAATTATACCTGCGATTCCAGTCTTTGTTCCATTTCTTGAGTGAATGCCAGTCTTTTTATGTGCCGAGAATATTTTTGCCTACATGAAAACCTCAAACAACCTAAATGTGAAGTCCGGTTAATAAGTCCAATGAGGGGTACTGCAGGTCCCATAGGACTCTTTAACAACATATGTGATGGGACCTTCCAGACCGTGGCCCAACAACCATTTTGTTCTTTTCTGAAAACTCTATTGGGTGAATGTTTTGTTTTAATAGAATTTCCCCTCAAACATTACTTTAAAGGGGTTGGTTCCCCTGTGGATAATGGCTCACCAAATGCCCTTTTGGTGCCATAGGGCATTCAAGATTGGTAAATCAACCTGGTAAGAGATTTAAAAAAAAACAGTACACTTATCTGAGCTACATCGGCTAAAAAAGTGTGCGCAGGTGGGGTGGTATGGCAAAAATAGGAACCCTGTGATCCACTAAGTAGAAAGGAACAACTATAATGGAATATCGGCCAACGTTGATAAACCTGATAGGCCTTTCTACTGACATCCTTGGACAGCGCTAAGAAAAATGGCTTGGATCAAGTTTCGCTGATTAGCCGTCTATTAGGATACATCGGGAAATCAGTTAACCATGTTTGAGACTTGCTTTTAACGAAGTTATGAGAATCGATAAATCTGTTCTCACTTTTTAAGCTATAAAGCAGTAAATCAGTGAATTGGTGAGATGATTTGCTCATCTATAGGTCATGACCACTTGGTTATCTGCATAAAGATATAATCAATGTTTGAGATCTACCAGAATCCAATAGAAGGAATATTTATTTATACAGAGGACAAGGCAGATGGCACTGTTCCACGCAAGTGCTGGGGTTGTCATGATTCGATGATGACTTGATGAAGAAGACTAGAGGAACCCTCCAATCTTAACAACCCAGAAACACAAGTTTAACAAAGCTTTAGGTAGAGATTGGCCTATGACATTTTTGAAACTATACATTTATATTTGCATACTCTTTATAGATAACTTATATCTTATCTGGAGGTCAGGGCATGGGCAATCATGCTTGAGGAACATTAGCTTTGATCAGGCAATCTATCTGGGTCTCACAAGGACCTGGGGGGGGGGGGGGTTTGTTCTTCATTGAAATTCCAGTTACCTGGGATTCCATAAAAAATGTGTGCGCTCTATTGTTGAATACCGGTGTCCGTCCACACTCCAAAAACATGTGAAATTAACTCTATAAAGTATCTATTTGAGATGAGGACATGGACTATGGAATATGTTGGCTACACATACGGTAATGAAGAATCATTAACAAGCTTGTTTTATTGTGTTACATTTTTGTATTTCGGGATGGTTTGTATTGAGGTCGTATAAGGTAACCCACACCACAATGGTGCGTGACGCAGACAACAGCCAAAAGATTAAAAGAAGATTAAACCGGAGGACAGGACAGAGGAGACAATAGAATCTGTGGGAATTAAGGAATAAAAGTAAAAGATACGTGTAGGATAAGGAGGACAACGATCTTAAAAGGGGAAGACTGGAGCGGACTGTCACTGCAGCCGAAAGAGACCACAAAAAGCAGAACACAATAGGGAAACGTTATTTTCAGTAATTTTTTTCCTTGCAAGTCGTCGCTGACACCATAACAAGAGATTTCTAAGATCTAAGTAGAGAACACTGAGCTGCGACACCAACGTTCCTTTTCCTTAAGACGCTGACATTAAAATCAGCAAAGAGCTTAATTGGTCTCCCATTGTTACTCTTCATTATTTAGTCTTTGTATAGAGCCGGGAGCCAGTGACACCCAGAGTTCTGCATCGAGCAGATGTGACATTAACAATAATGGTGGACTAGCAAATGGAACAAGTAGGTCGCTATCATCTTCCACTGGTGAAGCGAACAAAAACTTCATACCTTCAAAAAGACACGTCTGGAAATGAAAATGAAATCGGCTGTGACGGTCTTTGAGCAATTCATATGAAACGAGATTAAGGAAAGCATAAAAGTTCTCTTTCTCATTGTAATCAGTATTAAGGAGCACTGAATATAGAAGATTACTGGAAGAGTCTATACTCAAATATATATATACACCCACAGAAAGTAGCGTTTTTTGCCTAACATATTTTAATATCATGATGTATTATCTGTGATTTTACATAGGACTGCAGATATTGTGTTATAAGCAATTCTCTAATACACTCCTAATACGGTCATCGCGGAGACCCCTTTAATAAATGGAGTGTGGCCAACGCATGCGTACTTGATATAGGTGCAGGTCCCAGAGCTAGGTCCCACATCTATCAGACAAATCCTGTAAACATGCCATAAATGTCTTATATGGGAATACCCCTTTAAGTCTGTCTTCAGAACTCTTCCAGTGTAAACTATGAGAATTTATCATTTGATGTATTCATGGCTTTCTCCACACGGTTATATCTAAATATACACACTTTTCTATGATTGATTTATAAGTTTGTAGTGGATAAAAAGCTGTTTTTGAGAAGCAAAGTCACCAGTAATCAAAAGTATCTTCAGCGTTACCCCCAGAAATTGTCACAACATCTATTTCTGTTTAATACTCCCGTGCTTTGCCAGCGCACACGAATAATCCGAAACAGGTTGACGTGCGGCGGCTTACACGATTTACATAGTTTAAGAAAACCCTTATTTAACCCATACATTTCCTGCGTCCTTACAAAACTTCTCCACTGTGCTGTGTGACAGATGCTCTCCTGTCTGCATTGTACTTTTGGGATTTTAGCAGTTTGATCACAAAGAATGAGCAACCTTAAAAAATGTAAAACTAGAAAGTGCTTGAATAAGTATAGGAGTCTGGTCTTGAGGTAAGAGCATAGACTTTGCCATCATGGTTGTGCTTCCTATGTCTTAGAAGCAGCTGGACTACATTTCCAGTTTAGAGCTGTCCAAGGTACTGATATCCTCAACGGACACAGGAAAGATGTCATGTTTTTTTTTTTTATTTAGTAATTTTATTGCTTTTTATATAATTGAAACTAATAAATATTTTATTTATGTTGTCACCTAAAACTTTTGTATTTATTCATACTTTTCGTTCTCTATGGGGGCTGCCATTTTTTTTTCCATCGGTGTATGGGTCGATTAACAACACATACAATGCCATAGAGAATGCGAACGGGAGCCGTTCCATTCTCCGAAGCGTGCACCGTCTGTATGTGTACTGCACAAGCTCTGTCATGCGCAGTTCACACCAGTAACACAAAGAAGCTCGTTCCTAGAGAGAAATCCGACGCCATTTTCCTGTGGAATAGAAGCCGCTGCCGGACAGTAAGATGACGACTTCCGGCCGCGGCTTCCGGTTATAGCTTCAACTAAGCGGAGGCGCAAGGAAGAAGAGCGGAGGCGGCAGGTAATTTATGGTGGTGTCTGATGAGCGACTGTGTGTTTGGGGGATAAGCTTGGTGATCAGCTTAGATACAGGTCCCATCTGACAGGATCAGATGTATCTAAGAAGTTACTCCGAAAATGGCAGTGCACAGTGTAGGCGGTTTGAAGAAATTCAACCCCGTCCCCCGCCCGGCACTAGCCAGAAGAAGGGAGGGGGGATTGAGTGAGGATACTAGAGGAGAGTGTGTCCTTCCCAAATTTGCAGCAGAAGTCAATGAGGTTGCTTTACCACAGTGACCGTGCTGCAATTTTGGGAAATGCTCCTCTAGTGACCAGCACATAGAAAATATTATAAATTAGATTCAAAATTATAATATTTCCGACTTGTAAAAATAATTTCAAAAAAACATCAAAACAATATGTAATTAGTTATATAAATATCGGTCAACTGAAAAAAATAAAATAAATTCTAGCGACATATTCCCTTTAACCAGCTAAAAACATTGATGTGAGTCTCATAGGAATGAATAGAAAAATGGACTTCGGTCCACGCAGCAGATGCTGTAGGATTTGGCTAGTCAGATCGAGGGTCACGTGGTTCAACAGAAAAACCGAATGGAGGCTGAAAATACAAGTGGAAGCGCGCAGAGTATTTTTAACCTCCGTATCATGTATGCTATGAGGGAGCAAAAAAACTATTTGTGAGGGTGCTTCTTTAACTCAAGGGGATTTTGAGCTCTTTGTCAGAAAAATAGAGCTCCGACCGCTATACAGATATACCCAAAAATTAATCAACACATTATTTTGGACCTATATAGATATCTACAAACTGGTGGTACATTGCAATTACATAGAAAAAAATTGCCTTCATTTTTACATTTTCCTTTCACGGATCTGAATAATTCAAGACTGTGGGTGTCAATCCCCTCCTTATGCCCTATGAGAAGAAAATTTGAGTCACATTAGGCAGAACAGCTCCCAATGGATGTGAATATGGCCTAGCTGCAGGCCGGAAGAGCATATGCGGCATCTCATATTCATATTATAAATGAGCTTTTCTTCTTACGCAGATTCTTGTGCGTTGGATTCCTCATGTTGAGAGGGAGAGATAGTAGATGTATATAGGAGCGTGGGACACTGGTGGGTGGACCACAGTCTTCTGGAATGAACAAATTAAAAAAATGCCTGCAAGGCATATCTAGGCGAGAATGATGGTTACTTTAGAACTGTACAGACACCAGCTTGTGATTAATTATATCTTTCTGTTTCATCCGTGCTAAAATGTGTTTCCTTGTACCGCTTGTTTACAATAAAATACGGATTTAATGAATTAAAATGTCATGAAAGACGTTCCAGGTCAAGATCAGCCTGTATTTGAGTCAAATTATTCCGCCGCACACCCTTCCCACTAAGCCTGCAAATCTCATTCATCTCACTTAAAAAGTCTTCCCTCCTCAATTGCTTTACATTTCAAGAAGGTGAAGGATGTAAGGCCGGAAACTCCAAAAATCTTCAGTAAAAAAAAAAAAAAAGAGTAATTAAGAAGAATGCTTTTCTTCATCAACTCCCGAGGAAATAGTTCAAGTCGAAAACATTGCAGTTAATTCTTCCAATTTTTGTCTAAAAACCCAACGAAAAAGCTGCAGCCGTTATGTGTTTAAGAAAACAAACAATTACAATTACACTTGCTGGGCTCATTAAAGATAGTAAGGATTAAGATGTGTCTTGGAGCTTCATTTTCCTATATTATTCCTAGCGCTAATGGTTTTTATAATATTTGTGATGTAAAGGCCCCTGGCGACAGTATTAGGATTAATTTTATTTTCTCTAAATGTTTAAAAGTTGCATAAAAGTTTGAGAACGAAGAAGCAGAAAGTTTCATTTGGAAGTTTTATATTATTTCGATAAAAATCCTGAAGCCTATACCATAATTAGAATGTGAAAAAAGCTCCATCAACAGAAGCTAACCTTCTGGCGGATCGTTTCATGGAACCCTGTGTTGAAACTCGCTTTGTATGGTGGAGGAGATGTGGGCAGCAGCAGTGCTGGGGAAGGATGAAGCCACGTAACTACAAAGACATGTATGTACACGAGTACTATAGTGTATATATAACGTTGTTAGAAGCGGCACTAAACTGAATCTTTGCCTAGGTGAAAAATGGCCTAGCCTTGTCCATGCATAACTAAAAAATGGTCATATCAATATTGCTGTACTGCCTTTGACTCTTTCTGACTCTCCCCTCGACCCATGATTTATTGGGGAGTGACTGAGAATCATTGGCATTTTTCATCCAGGAATGGGGATAGGGTACCACCCGTATTCTTGGGATCAATTTGGACCCCAATGAGTCTACAGTCTTTCACAGGTAAGTAATATTCGGATGGGAAAGTAGAGAGAACACATTTCAATTTTAGATGAAATGGTCTCATAGACATTGATGCAAGTCTTTTTCCTTAGATTAGTGGTCTCCAATTCACGGATATCTGTTTTTTGGACGACTACATCTTACTGAAGCGGTCAGGACAGGGTGGGAGTTGTAGTTTACCAACAGCTGGAGAGCCCCAGGCTGGAAACCACTGTCCGTGACTATGTGTAAACATTTGGACAAACATCTCCGTCATAGTTTAACATTACTTGTAAGCGGAAGTAAAATAGCTGGCACTGCTTAATCCCGAAAGGCACTACACGTGCACAGAGTTTCTCCACAGCAGTCCCACCCAAAACCGGACTCAGCTGTAATGTTGATACCCAAGTGCCCAACAGCACAAACGCACGTAAATACATTAGATAGTAGAATAAATGCCGCTGCACTCACCGATGTTGCAAAAAATTCCTTTATTTAACTATCATGGTCTGTAGGACGTGGAAAAGTTTAGCCTAAGGCTAACCTGTACATTATGTCTTGGATCTCATGGTGTTACTTCGGCTTTTCCTTTTTGCAGTGACTACTTCACTCTCAAGGTAACGTTCAATACATAGTAAGATTCCGAACAGGGATATGAAAGATGAATATTAAATTATAAGTTAAAATTATTGCTGCTAAAAGTGGTGGAACCAATTAAGGTGGCACTAAATTTTACATATGGGTGACCGAGGATTGATGAAATAACGCAAACCTAGTTTTACGCACAGGTTTTCTTTGTCCATTTTAATCGCATTTCGGATTTTAAAAAAATCCCCAAAATATGTATCACCATTTCATGTATATTATGCAATGTGTCGTATATTGTTATCCGTACTGTGCGGTCTTTCTAGTAATATTCGTGACAAAACCGAGTAGTGTAGTGCTGAAAGTAAAAAGCACTTTTCTTTTTTTGCGGGAGGAATGAGCCACCCGTTTTTTTTTTCTTCCGTTACGTTGACTACATGTCAGACTTTTGACAAGACTAGAAGAAACAAAGTCCTTTTTGAACGTGTTATTTTGGCATCTTTTCTTCCTTCGTGTCATGTCTCCCAGCTGAACGTCTGCCTTCTCGCTGCATTCAGTTCTTGCCTGAGGTACGGCAGAGAAAAGATTTATGCAGACACCATCTCCACAATTATCGAAACAGAAGAGGAAACACCCAGATATCAAACAAATTGATGCATTTTGCCAGTAGGCCCATGTGCACAGTCGGGTAACAGCTGTCATGCTCCAGCCTCACAAACAAACTCTCTGCTCTCAAGAAAACATCACAATCTTCTTTCTTTCTTTCTTCACCTGTTTTTTTTTTTCTCCATCTAAACAAAGTCAAAAAGTTGCAACTCTGACAACTGGATTATAATAGACGTATTTATTACTTTGGGCAGTGAACAGCTAATCAGGATTGACCTCAGATCAGCCCTGCAGCTTAATAGGTGTCCCTAGACAGATTATTAAAACATGCCCTCAGTGACTACCGGGGCCTTGACGTAATCTTTCCCAGAGACCAAAAAGGTCATAGATTTGACAGGGAGTGATTTGTAGAAACTAACCATATACTTCACTTTGTGACACAATCTTCTGTCCAAGTCACTGAAACTGAAAGGTGACGGACAGTCCTGTCAAGGGTTACACAAAAATGTGCACAATATAATAGGATTTTGGGACTGACAAGATATGTTATCTGTATTCTAATCAGTATAAAGCTACAGAAAGATCTTTATAGTAGAGTGACAGATGGGACAATGACAGATTAAAACAACAATGAAGACTTCAAAGTATATGTGATAGATTCTTAAGTTTTGGACAATCCCTTGTCTAAAATAGACATCTGAACACGAAGGCTTAGTCCGGGGCATGACATTTCACTCATCAGTCATAATGCTCAAAGAAGCAGTCTACAGCTGGCCAAACAAAGGACAATGCGGCCATAATTCAACGTGTAATTTGATCATTTAACATGCCAGACAGACATATTAGGAGGTTGGAATGTGGGGACCCTCAAAAACTTTATCTGGTGGAAATCGACATAACCGGTAGTTAATACTTGCCAACAGTCCCGAATTTGCCGGGATTGTCCCAATTTTACAGAGACAGTCCCAGCAAATTACTGTCCCGGGACTCTTCCCGGCAGCTGCCACATTCAATTGTATCTGTGTCCTCAGAGGGCTGTGTGGCACTAACTACAGAGGGCTGTGCGGCACTATCTACAGGGAGCAGTGTGGCCCTATCTACAGGGGACACTGTGGCACTATCTACAGGGAGCATTGTGGAATTATCTATAGGGAGCAGTGTGTGGCAATATTTAGAGGGCATTATCTACTGAGGGCAGTGTGGAGCACCATCTACAAGGGGTACTGAGTGTGGCACTATCTACATTGGTTTTTATGCTACCAGTAGTGGTCAGCACATATCGCCTAGCCCTAGTGATAAAGTGAGACATCACCTGCCTGTAAACAACCAGAGACATACTGGCCACCGTAGTAGTCAGCCAAACTAGTGCAGACATTTTTTGTTTGTTTAGTTGTATGCAGAAATTCTGGAAAACCACGCCCCCACAAGTCACACCTACGAAAAATGCCACACCCTAAGTGTCCCTGAAAGATTTTATAGTGAAATCCAGCCAAATTCCTTTTATGACATGGCATACAGACCGATAAGACCTGACATACAGACCGATAAGAGCTCAGTATATGCGTGGTATATAGTAGCCTATGGGTGAAGTATGTGACTGTATGGCATACGCCACAGGCATTCATTTGATGCGCTTACCAATAGTTTTTTATGACGTATAAGCTAAACGGATACCATAACAGCTTCTGGATGATGGATACCTAACCGTGGCATTCATCAACCATAGGCTTTTATGGCATCCGTTTATGTATGTCATGAAAAGCTATGGAAAAGTTCATGACGTATACGTATACGTTAAAACGGAAGCCATAATAGCTTATGGGTGAGGTATGCCACTGTATGGCATATGTCATAGCCTCTGTTTAACATATAAATCGGGAGCTTTTCCCGGCGCATACGCCAAACGTGAACAAAAAACGTTATGTGAATGGGATCTTGTCTGTGTGACATGACCTGAATAAGGCAAGATATATTTTTCCGTTCATTTTCATTTATATCTCAGGATCAACTCAAGTGTCTCCTTTGTGTGCAGAAAAACTTTCATATAATGTAAGGTTTGACTTTTATAGCCACTTCAGATGTAAATAATTATTACATCCAGATTTTAAATGTGATCTTGCCAAGGCAAGTTAGACAAAAAAAATAAATATGCATCTGGTTATTTTCCATAGGTTGAGGGTTATCGCCTAAAAGCAGTGAAACTGGTCACAAGTCAAGTCAGCTTTATGCCAACAAATTATGCAAATACATTGAGAAGAATTGAAATACATGTGGCAATACAACAAGTTTGACCTTCCATACTACAAGAGTGAAAAGGGCTTGAACAGTAAAGGTTTTCCTTGAAGACAGTGGTTTTAGGACAGTGCTTCTCACTGGTGATGTTCACTCCAGTGGTTGGTGAGGGGCAGCTGGTGAGACAGTTTGGAGAGAAGTCATTAAATGCTGCAAAGTCCTTTCTCTGGGCACACCAATTTCTGATTGAGCAACAGAACTGACTCTTTTTGTGTTCATTTTAATGTTCTACTGGGTTCAAGAGACAAATCTTAAGATAAATTAAGGCAATTTGTTTACCATTTTTCATAAACTTCGACCAATGCTGAGACTCCATTAGAAAAAGATTCAGAAAATGTGGTCTAGAAGAAGAAGAATACAGGGGACACAGTTTAGTGTTTCTATATTATTTGCACATTGACATTTTTTTGAAAATTATTTTTCATATTTACTTAGCCTTAATTAGTAGTCGAGCAATTGCGGACCTTTAAGAAGGGGTTGGTTAGAGCAAAAGCTCTCAAAAGACCAATTTTTTAAGAAGGCCACCTCCCATCTAAACCAGATTTTTCTGTGACGGATTATTAATTCCCATATTTCTGCATATTGGCCCTCTTTTTTGTGAAGATCATCCATCTAAAAGACCATTTTCATGGCAATTTCTGGTATTATTCTCCAAAAGGTTTTCATTTTACAGCCATAATTGTGTCAATTTTTTTTTTTTTAACATTTTCCACCATCATATGCAGATGCAACAAGAACAACGGTCTTGGTAGAATTGGGCATATTAGCTGTGGGTCAATGGATCATCTCCTGTCGAAGGCAGAGGAAGAAGATGAAGCCGAGCTATTTATTTTCTTTCCCTTTTATTTCCATTCCAGGAACAGAATATTTATTTCCTTGTTTTGATCTTGCTGCCGGTTCTCTGTGCTGACATACTGCTGCCGATATTTTGTGCGCTAGACCCGGTGAGAATCAATATTTTTCTTGAGTCGATTATAATGATGGTTGTTTTCAAAGCTACACTGCTTGCAATTAGGCCCACTAAAAGCCAGTATCATGGAAATAGAGAAACCAGCAGAAAAATCTATTTTAGTGATGACCAAGTAGAGGGAAGATGTATAAATGAGAAAGGCTGGCAGTCGGAGAAATGGGACTTTAATATATTTTACACTTGGTCTATAAAGTGCAAAGGTTTCAGAAAGATGTCTAATTAGTTCTTTGATTACAAACGGCTTTCACAGTGGGTAAGGAAACATATCAATCTTCCAGCCCCATAAATAAGTAGACTTCAAGCAATGTCACTAGGGCTTGAGCACATTGCTCTAAGAAGATGATCTTCTAAAATACACTAAGGCCGTGACTTGCCTTTATACTGACTGAACTTTTAGTTCGAGAATACTGAAAAAAAGTTAATTTTCATACAAGTAATACCATATTCCCTTCTCTCATTCTGTTTTTGAAATCTTCAAGATTGACAAAATATTTTTTTTTAAAAACAAAAATGACTAGTAGATGATAACTCCATTTAGTTTAACTTATTATGTATAGCAAATCCCATATAATTCATGATATCTTGGGAAAACTTGATATTGACAACTAAAAAAGAAAAAACTGTGGACTAAAGTTGTTTAGAGGGGTTAATAGAGGGTAGACCCCTGTTCAGGATGCCCATATTGAAGCCAGAGTGGCTGCAATTGTGTCTCTCTCACACTCTGGAGGACCCAGCACATTTTATGCACAGTTCATTGATTTAAATGAGAACCATGTAATACTTCATCTCCCCTGCGGTGGTGCTGCAGGGGAATTGAATACATTTTATGCCACAGATTCCATGACCAACCATAATTAGTTCAATTGATAACAAAAAGACTGTTTTACCATGAGTTTCTGAGAATCTCAATAAAAAGTGACAACCTATATTGCTGCATTTCCTGTCCCCTTCCCAAAAATGGCCTCCGCATCAAAACAAAAAACTGCCTATATCTCTATAATTAAATAAAGCATAATGATCAAATTTTGGCGACTGCTCTAACCTATGATTTACTAATATAAGATCAATTTTATCTTTTGGCTAAAAATACTTTTTAATAGATGAAAATGTATTTGGTATGGTTTATAGAATGAATGAATCTTATTAACACCTGGTCAGAATATACAACAGTTGAACTGGAGAAAGCGATAACATAGGAAATAATGACTTGTGGTATACTTATCTTCTAAAAGGAGGGCTGCATGCAATTAGATGTACTGCGTGTTTTTGCTGTATTGCTGACTATACCGTAAATGAGAAAAGTTTAATTTTATTACTTTATGGACTTACACTCCAGTTTAAAAGTGAACTATAGAGATATGATTATACATTATTCAGTTCACTAAATCAAAATATTGCTGTTCCTTCTCAAAATTAATACACATAGGAGTTAAAATTCAGAGATAAAATATTTCTACAACTTAGTTCTCCACTTCTGCGTATCACTTGGATTGAAATTCAGCAAATTCCACAGAAAGAGGGGCTGATATTTAGATGAGACATATAATAAAGATTCAGCTCGCCCTAGTAAATTTATAGCGACAAGTCGGCTTTGATCAGCATTTTGTACGTATGAACATTTTTTCTGACACCTTATGGCTGAACAGCATTTGTTGATTTCTTTTGATGCCCAGTTGAGAAGGTTGTGAAACTTTTTGCTATTTTGTACTCCAATAAAAATCAATACAGCACTGTCAGGTGGCCGTAGTTTTCATAGACTTCTGTTAATTTGTGAATGCCATGCAATGGCATAATGTCACTTAAAAGTGCCAGTTGAAACATTGTTTAGCACATGCTCTATGAATAGGGACGAGCCAAAAACTACACCAAGGACCAGGGTGGAAATTATGCAGTGGAGGAAATTGTCCCAGGTGCATCTTTCAATGGTTGAGTAAATAGGAGTAACTATAGCCGTAGCCAAGCCATGGGCACCATGAATGTCCGGATATATTGTTTATTTTTGTGAGAAGTCAGTTTTGTGCAGCTGATATTCTATGTGACAATACTATTTCTTGATTGCTAAAAAAAAATATATTCTGCTGTCAACATGATGGTGGCGGTCCATCCCGGACTTTGCTATGGGACCCTTTGAACTCAAGTTACATCTCTGGTCGAGGTAATAGCTGATGAATTGATTGGACGTACTTTAGGTCCACTTTTGGTGAACCAAAATGAATTATTTGATTCACCATTTGTATTCTATGGGCTCGAAAAGTTGAAGATAAGGAAGACCGATTTGCCCATTCTTAATCATGAATTTAAAGTCATAAAACTGCACAGAAGCTTCAAGTATAAGATTCAGCCATTCTTATCTGTGGATGCGGGAACTCATGGGTGCAGTTTGGCAAAACATCTTGTCCCTTGTCAATGTAAACCAAGGATTAAGAAAGTTTTTAGTCTACACAGTCCCATACCTAGTGATTCTTCTTCCAGGTATGGTTAGCCCTTGGTAGTTGAATACTAACCAGTGTACAAATAAATTTAAGGAAGTCCTATCTTCTGTTGTTCAAGCTATATTTGTGTATGACCGGTTAAGCCCACTAAAAATATAAATATTCAAATATTGTAATAAAAAAATATTCAAAAATAAATGCCCCCTCTACCAAGCTCTGGTCTTCATAGGAATTCCTTTTGACCCCAGACTTATAAGTGGTTAAGAGACATTTTTTAGGAAACTTTTCGAGCAACAAGTCATTGAACAGTGGCCATTACAGCCTTTCCGTAAAACACTACTAAAGTAAGATCTATTTACATTTATTGCTAAGAATAGATTTTTGTTAAAAATATAATAATCTTCCCGTTCTTGAAATCGATTTTAAGACCACTAGGATTAATAAGAGCCGTATTAGCATATTCTTGGAGACCTCTCGCTGATTTCATTTCTTGGCTGTCACGCAAATGCTACACGTTCGCAGGGTATAACACAAGTATGTTTTCCTTTACTAGTATCTACCTGCGAAGTTGAGCAGCCCTATTGCCCGGGGTTTATTTTGTTCTGTATAAATGAAACAAGATGAGACACCTTTGAGATGGTGTTTTGTCAGCATGTGTCATCACTGCCTACTGCTGATGGAAAAAAGGGAAGCAACCACCTGAGGCTTCGCACATCAGCCTCTGGAGACCTTGTGTTCCCATGATAGCATCTGTCTCAAGGTGTGAGAATTCAAGGCATAATCATGTTGTAGACTACCCTTCAGCTTTAGCTGAATATAGTTGTTCTACATAGTGTCTGGATCTTAGATTATATAAAAGACTATGTCCTTTTGTCAAGCTCAAGGACATCAATACAAAGCTTTTCAAAAATAAGCAAAAACTACCAGGTGTTGTTGGCTCATTGGGCTTGTCTGTCATAGTCTATATTAGAAAATATAACCGCAGGAATAAACATCTACAGTCAACAAAATAAAAAAGTTAATTAAAGAAGTTGTAACCCCATACAGAACGAGAACTTTTTTCTTCCTAAACCAGAAAAATGTAATGCCCAAGGCCAATATGAATCTCTAGGTAAAAAAAATAAAAAAAAGTGTTTCATTTATCGAATTCTATTTCCTGGCGGTTCTCAGTCTCGTAGTGTTTACAAAAATGGACAGGGGAAACAAAGAAAAGACCGACTGAATGCACACACGTTTACAATGCACTAGACTTGCTGCAAGGGATCTAGGTGAGAGGCTACGCAGCTTGGGGAGACCCATTCACAGTTCACTTAAGTTCATAGAGCAAATATCTTGGGTGCTTTTCATCCATCATTTCCCACTCAGTTTATAGCAATAGGCACAGATTATATTTGCTCTAGGCAGTGTAGAGTAGTTAAACCTTGACCAACCATATAGCTGAGAGGTAAACTGGTGTCCTCAAATGTTTATGTAAAAGGGGGAATTGTGCTTTTTTAAAAAAATAAATAAATACATTTGAATGGGTTCCTTGGAAGTTCCTTGCAATACTTACTACAGTACATTAAAAAAAAATAAAAAATACTGGCTGGTATCTGCCAGGGTAGCAGTGCCAAGAAGCCAAAAGGGACCACCAAAACCAAATGGATGATGGAAGTCAAGTTTCTTGTAGCATTGTCTTGAGAACTAGGGCAGAAAGGTAGTGAGTCTTAAAATCTGCATAAAATTTGCTTTATGTTGTTTGGGACTAGTGTTAATATGTTCTGTGATTTTGTATTGAAATATTGGAAGGTATGTAAAAGGGGCAGTGGGAAACATTAGAAAACGAAACCAGGACAGAGTGGAGACTACCTTGAAGGCTTTGATGTCTTGACTTCCTTTGTTACTGAAGATATTGTGAGGCAGTGGGGCCCTATTCTAAGTTTTGCTACAGGGCTCACTGATTACTTGTTACACTGCTAAACATAACACATATTCCTGAACGTAATGGATATTAGAGTGAGAAAAAAAACCTCTGAATCACAAAAGGTTTGGGTAACTCCCTAACCCACTATAATCAAACGGTTGCTATTCCTTAAAGTAGTGTCGTTGGGTTGCATTAGATAACCCCAGGTGAGATAGACCTTTGAAGGTGGTTGGTTGATTGCTGAGAACTCATAGATGATATTTTCATTATTGGCTGAAAACTTCTTACATGTCATAGTGAAATGTCAGAAGTTTTGATCGGTGCGGGTCCGAGCAATGAGACCCCCACCGATCGCTAAATCGAAGTGGCAGAATTGCTCAGGTGAGCCACTTAGTTTCTGATAAGCTTTTCTCGGAAAGCTGATGTAACGGTGTACGGGCCCATAGACTTTCTATTGAGTCCGTACACCGTTACATCGACTTTCCGAGAAAAGCCAATCAGATCAGTGCTCACCCGAGTGCTTCTGCTGCTTTGTTTTAGCGATCGGTGGGGGTGTTAGTGCTCGGACCCCCACCGATCAAAACTTCTGACATGTCAGAAGTTTTCTGAAAGTTTAGTTACCCTTTAAGTATAACTGTTGCTAAAAAGTGGTAGCAATAGTCAATACAAGCAGCCATTATGAACTGTGAGCCCTAGTGATGTTAATTAATAGTTGTGGTCTTCGGACTTTATTGTCCTGAATATTGGTTGGCTACATTTCAACTGGTGCGACAGCTGTCTAGGCGGTAATAATTGATAGCACTAGGTATACCACATGTATAGTCCGAGGTGCTGTGCTTCTCAACTGAATTTTCTAAAACAGCTTCAGGATGAGGAATGGTGCTTCTTTATATTCCCAACTTATATTTCTTTCAAGGCAAAAACTTTTATATTCCAGCAAGTCAACTGTCCTTGAAATAAAAAGATAATAAATTCCAACGCACAGTGTCGATTTACTTTCACTAGGTGCTACTTGTAAGTAAACTTCATTTTTATTATATTCAGGCTATGCTGGGTGGAAAATGATTTGTTGTTAAAGCCTTGTCTTGCAGATCACAAATCTGCATTTATAGCTTTAAGAGCCAACTTGTTTAAGCAAGTCACTTACAACACCTTTATATTCCCCGCTGACTGTAAATCCCATCCGTATACCGCTACAGGCAGCTGGATCTGACCGTGTGATGCACTGAAACATAAGCCACACACTGCTCAGTGGTTATAAAGCACATGAACCAGGACTTTAAATAGGCCTAATGTAAAATGAAAGCTTCAACAGATTTATTAATTTATTAACTTTGCATTGATAAGCAAGTTTAAAAAAAAAAAAACTTTTATCAGATTTATACATATAATCAAGAATGACGATCATCCACCAACCGGCCAAAACCAGTCAGGTGAATAAGGCTAGAGCCCGTAGGTGACTGTTAAAGGGATGTTAATCATCATTACTGATTACTGCTGATGTCATCACAATAATGGTGTGCAAAAATCTTGTGATGACATCAGCAACGAGGATCAACTTCAACAGTCACCTATTGGCTGTGCAGGTACAGGAGGACTCAGTGCTTGTTACCAATTCACGGTTTCCTCACTTGTTAGTCTGAGCTGGGCCCCCATAGCAGCTACATGGTCTGCCTCTATGTTACGAATATTCTTGCATGGAGTTGCATTATTATAATATTAATACCTATGGATAACTACACCCACTTACGGTAAGTTACCCACACACTCTATAAACACAATACCTCTTCATTTCTTCCAGGATACCCTCTCAACATTATGTTCTAGCTTAATTTCTTGCAGCAGTGACAAAGCAAGAAAGGGAATCCCATGAGGTCAGTCACGTCTATGCTGTCCTTCCAGTGCAGTTTTAGTCATGATTCTTCTCTTGTGAGGGGTCTTAAAATGGATGTCCATCCTAGATAGAACCAATATCCCCATTCTAACTTAAAGTAGATCTGTCATAGCTCCTATCCGAGTCCAGAATACGATACGGGGGGAGATGCTGAGTTCGGGGATATATAGTTTTCTATGATTTGATTCAGTATTTCATGTAAAAAGCTGTTTAACTGCTGCCAGGACTCATTGAGAAAGCCTGTGAGTCCTGCTCACCCCGCCCACACACAGTGATTGACAGCTCTCTCTATATGAGTTTGTATACAGGAAGCGCCGTCAATTACTGTGTGTGTGCGGGGTGAGCAGGACTCACAGGCTCTCTCTATGAGTCCGGCAGCAGTTATACAGCTTTTTACATGAAATACTGAATCAAATAATAAAAAAATGATGTATCCCCAAACTCAGAATCTCCCCCTCTATCCCGTATCCTATCTTCCTTTGTATCCACTTTAAATAATCTTCCTTTTAATTTCAGAATAGCAGCGACTGCATAAAAGGTTGTTATTACTCCAATACAGTCTATTACAGTCTGTTAAAGTGGCAATTAAGAGTCGGGTCTTGCTCCTCTAAAGTGTAATCTTTCTAAAATATATACATATGAATTGAAAGGTTAATAAAACTTGGTGCTTCTTAATTTGCTTAAACCAATCAGTGTAAAGAAAACTAGACATATCAAAAAAAACAACAACTGCCTGTGATGGCGCTAAACCGTATTACAAAGAGGCTACAAGATTAGAGGAACGAGTCATTAAAAGAACCCTTGTAAAATGTAGCTTTTTTTCTGTAAAGATGCAATAATTTGGGTTAACCAAGCAATGTAAGAGCTCTGCGGTGTTCCGAGATGCTTGCATTAATCCAGTATAGCCGTAGGTAATTTCTAATGTCTGACAACAATACATAAAGATACAGTTTAGCAGATAGATGCTGCAGGCTATTCCAGAACAGAATGTTCTTGACCCTACATTAATAAAAAGATTAAACATGCCTCTTCTAAACACATCACCACTTACGAACAACCTTCATCTCCAATGGGATACCAGTGCTCAGCAATGGAGAGACAAATGCAGAAAACACTTACAGCTGCCTTCCAATAGTCAACTGTATACAAACGAATGCTGCTTACCATTAAAATACAGTCATGGAACAGTAGGACCCTCCATGCACTTCCTACCAAGCTTACCCCCATTTGACTTTGCCCACAGTTTCCATACACAGACGTAACTTGAAAACTTGAAGCTCCTAATTCCCAATGCAAATTCTGTAACAGGGTCATTATTTATAATACCGGTGTCTTATATGGGTCAGTGGAGCTTTTGGATCCCCTCAAGTAACAGGGCCTGGGGACAAACCTCTAGACCCTAAAACGTACTTAAAATAAAAGTCTCTCCTGACAGTATGAGCTTTGTCAAAATTACACAAAAATGAAATAAAAATACTACGTTTAATTTATACTTCCTTCTCCGAGCAGCGGACATGCGGATATATTACTCCGAGAAATGGGCATGTGCTGGTGGTTCGTCATCAAAATGCATTACAACTATTTCTGCAGTTCAGCCGATGACTACGCTGAGTACCACAAGAGCATAGAGAACCACTGTAGTCACCGACTGGCTGGAGTGCAGTTGCTAAGCAACAGGCCGAATAGTTTTGGTGTAGTCTAGCAAACAGCACATACAAGACTAGAAAGTTTTCTTCTTGGCTTGTTTCCTTTCAAATTGACCTTTGCCTGTGTTTTGTGCATGATAGATAAGCAGGTAACCTTATAACAATGGACAACACGCTAACGTCCCTCTCAACATAAGGTTCCTGCAGCAGTGACAAAGCATAATGGAAGAACTCAATGGACGCCTACGTCAAACCTTCACTTACGCTGTCCAACCATCCATCGCTGATAGCCGTGCTGGTTATGTTTCTTCTCTTTATATATTACAAGCAGGAATCCCTCATCCTTGCTAACACAATATACATCCCCATTATATTCCTCGTGACTGACATCATGCAAAATGTTCCTAATACGTGCTGATTTATGTAGAAGAAACTCTTGTGAGAGGTGACCTCGGTGGAAGGTCTTTATGTAGTCTAAAGTAGTTTATGTGATCTGCTTCTTGTGGGCACTGATTTAGTATTTGCTCCCCATGAAGTCAAACATCTCAGTAGGCACAGTATGTGTGAATACAAATGGACATGTCTTCTAAAAGGTTAGTGCGCCATTCATGTGCTATACAGAGCACACTGGAGACTGCAGGCCTTGCAGAAGTCATGGAGAACATCAATATTACCTGTTCCTCTAGACAAGTCCCTGTTATCGGACTTCTGGCTGCAGGACAAAGGGAGAAGGAAATAAAGAATGAAGACCCATTTATATGTATAAAAAGTATATCTGGTTCTTAGTGTGTTAATTTTTTTGCCACATTAAAGGGGAACTCCAGAATATTAAAACTTGGCTGCTTTCTTCCCAAAACAATGCCACACAGGTTGTGCGTGGTATTGCAGCATAGTCCCTTTCACTTCCATGGAGCCGAGCTGCAATACCAGACAATCCATGGACAGGGGAGGCACTGTTTTGGGCAAAAAGCAGCTATATTTATCTAATCCTGGACATCCCCTTTAAGGCTAAGGGTATGAATCCAACCAGAAAAACATTTGAATTTAGTTTTTATGTTTTTCCTATAGAGACTAAAAAGTTTTTTCCACCACATACATTTATGACAAATGGATAAGACCGGTAGGGATCCCAGTAACTGATAAAAAGTAGTCGGAGACACTTTTCCAAGTACCATGTTCCTCTGGCTTCCATAGCTATGCTTGGCTTTACTTGAGACATCAGCTCGGTCTAGTGACTATAATAGACTGCCCTGGTGTCATCATGAGTGGAGCCATATGGCTTATCCCACCTATATACGGGTACAGTATGCAGTTACAAAACCCCTGTAAGGTGGCCAAGTTCCCTTACATTCTCTAAAAAGCAGATACGTAGTTGTATTTTTCAATGGCTAACATAAGTCACTTCTTTTGGGTAAATAATTTTAAAAAACAAATTCAGATTTGGCTGCTTCACTAGGATACAATAAGTGACTGTAGCTTAGTTGCATTGTCTAATTAGGGTCATAAGTTGTCGGAAATATATATATTCCGTCTCATCAGATCCTCAAGATGCTGCTCTGTCCCCCATGCAGAGAAAAGTGGATATTAGCGAAAAAGTATTTTTTAGGTGTAGAAAATTCTGTACCAATTAATTTCATAATACATCTCTACAGGGGTCAGAGCTCTATTTTTCTATTAGGCCCCATGCACACGACCGTAGATTTCGTCCGTAATTGCGGATCCATTATTTTCTATTGACCACGGACACCTTCCCGTATATTTGCGGGAAGGTGTCCGGGCCGTAGAAAGCCTCCGCAAAAGATAGGACAAGTCCTCTCTTTTGTTTTATACGGACCGTGCTCCCATATTTTATATGGGAGCACGGGCTGAAATTGCAGATGGCTTCCGCGGTCGTCAGCTGTGCCTGTAATCACAGACCGTGATTACGGGCACGGCTGTGTGCATGAGGCCTTAGAGAACTTCAAAGTTAAAAGACTAAATTCTGGCTGCCTCAAGCCACCACTAGAGGGAGCTTTCTCAAGCCAGGATCATACATCTCCCATTGCACTCAATAATGAATGTTTTAAGTAAGCTTCGACGTTACCCCCTAGTGGTCATGTTCCATGTACCAAATTCTGGCAGAAAACCTTCCTAGAATGATCACAGAGGTGGGGACATACATTAATGCCCATGGTTTTAGAATACAATGCGGAACAAGCTCATATGGATGTATTGCTTGGGTATCACCTGGTAAATAAAAAAATATAACCACCTGTAGTACTATATATGTGTAAGAGCAGTCCAATGTTATATCCCGTACTATAAGTCCAACGTTATATACTGTACTATAATACATAGAAGAGCAGTCAGATACTATACCTGGTACTATAAAGTATTTTACAACTATTGTAACTCAACAGAAGACGACACAAACAGTTAATTAAACAGCAATGGAGAAGATTTCATATAATTTCTGGCAGCGACGTCTTTTGTAAGCGGATTGGACAGGGCAAAAACAATTAATTGTGTAATGAATATCAGCCACAACGGCCAATATATCCCAGAGTCTGGAGTATTCATGCAAATAGGAGCAATTTCTCTATGATTAAAAAGGCAATTAACTTAAAAATAAAAAAAAGTTCAGCAATTTATTTAATCCGCCCGCGTGTCATGGAGTCCGGCACGCAGCAACAAGTTGAGTTGATATCCTGTCAATGAGGACTGGGATGCTGATGGTGTCCGGCACAGGCTATACAGTGATATCAATGATTATGTGTCACCCCCATTATCCATCGCTACACATCTATATCAGGGTGTAGTGCAGTATACAGATGTAGCAAAGTTTAACTTGACTGCAGCGGTTGTCACACAATTAAAGCCACCGAAAAAGTGAAGTTACATTTTCTTGGCACTGTGTATTTAACGTGTTAAGGGAAAATAAACTTTTTAAAAAATGTTTACATGTCATAGTGACAAGTCAGAAGTTTTAAACGGTGGGGGTCCTAGCACTGAGACCCCCATCGATAGCTAAACTGAAGTGGCAGAAGTGCTCGGGTGATTTCTGTGCCACTTCATTCCTGATCGGCTTTCCTTGAAAAGTCAAACGAGCGGTGTACGGCCTCAGACTTTCTATTGAGTCCATACCCCTCTCCGAGGAAAGCCGATCCGTAACTATGCGGCACAGCACTCACCCGAGCACCCTGCCGCTTCGTTTTAGTGATCGGTGGGGGTTTCAGCGCTCAGCCCCCCACTGATAAAAACTTCTGACATGTCACTATGACATGTCAAAAGTTTTTTAAAAGTTTAGTTATACTTTAAAGACTACTTTATCTGTATATCATAGTGGTATTATTACCATGGTCATATGGATAACATGCTTTGCTCTTTTTCCATTTAATTTAATGACAGAAACATCATGCAGATAAGCCCATCAATATTAAAATCCATACAACGACTTATTACGGAATAAAAAACACTTAAAGGGGTATACCAGCTGTAAAAAAAAGCAAGGAAAGATTGCCGGGATATGCTATCATGTCATGATCCTGAGCACAGGAATCTTCACCATCATGAGGACAAAGGAACTTTTGCGTAAATGAGTTTGAGTTGCAGTACCTACACAGCGCTTGGATGAATTGTGAAGGAATCGTGCTCCACATGGGTTGTGATAGTATACCCCAGTGATACGCTACCATTTCCGACAGTTTGAATATTTTCTTTAACACTAAACCACGCCTAAGGCCAAACCAATAGTCATTGCAACAGCAATGACATCACATCAATGGGGTGTTATGTCACTTCCAGGTGTTACGGATGTAGTGATCTTTAACGCGTTATCAGAGTCAAGATAAGTTTTACTACATTGGTACGTTACTTTTAGATTAATCAGAAAATCTGCCGTATGCCCTCAAATCCACAGTTTTTTTTTTTCCAAAACCGTACTTACATACATTGTACTGTAATTATGTCCAGGATTTTCTGTGTGAATTCCACACTGAAAATTTGCAACTAATTTGCAGTGGGTGCACATGGCCTAATTGTTTGCGAGCTCACCCTTCTAACAGACATTGCATTTCTGTTGGTTGGGCATAAGACAGGTTTGCATCCTCTGGATGCAAATATTTTAATTTAGAGATCTTGTAAATTATGAGAAATTGAAACAAAAGTATATTAGACAATTGCTAAACTTGAAATTATTTAAAGGCTATGTACACATTTACAACCAATTTTCTTTTATTGTTCCAAAGTATCTAAAATGAAAAATGTAGGCCTATATGTTTCCACGGTAACAGACCACAAACAAACCTTGTGTAGTCTGATCCTGCAGGCATATTACTTTCCATCCCTCCCTTACTTCTTGCTTACCTACCAAATGTGTTAGTAAGAAGTAGGGGAAATAACAGCAAAATAAGACTACACAGGGCTTGTTTGTAGTCTGTTACCATGGAAACATAGGCATGTATAGGAGCTATATACACCAAACTATTTTTTTTATTAAGATCGGTTTCAAAGTTTTCATGTAAACATGGACAGGCCAGGTACGCCATAGTGGGATCCACTCTTACTTAGGAATCCGCTATCGGGGGGTAAATATCATCTATATGTTCTAATTGTGTCCCTTGTTGAGACAACCCCTTTAAGGATCTGTTGGGTCAGGAGCAAGGAGAAAAACCTAACTAAACACAAGGTTTGTCTGTCGTTTGTAACCATAGAGAGACACAAGTCTGCCTAGTAGCTGAATACAAAAAACGATAGTAGATTTTAAAGCAAGTCTTTTTTTGAAAAGTTGCTTCATTATTTATTTCAAGTTCATTGGAGCAATAATTTTTATTTTTGTGCAAAAGTCTACAAAAGTATTAAAAAAATTACTAAATCTAAAGAAGTGATTAGCATCATCTCACATCCTCCATATGTCAAATCAGTCATGTCCAGCCAAAAGTTAAAATGACTAAAAAATATACCTTATGGACAAAGAAGGCATCCATGAGAGATCCACAGAAGAGCTGAAAATTAAATTTTATTTTTTTCCCCCACCAAAAAAAAAAATAAAAGTATTCAGGATGTTAAAATGCATAAATTGCTGCCATGAGCTGCAGACGTACATCTCAAGGTTATAAAGGGAGTAGTGGGGAATTTTAATGTAAGAATTATAAGCAGATGATCTAATTGTAGTCAATTAAACCCACCCTGCTGTCACCCCTGGTCACACACACGGCTCCGAGGGGGCACTGAATGCAGCGTAATTGTTACGGGGTCAGGCTGCGCTTATCCTTTACCTATTGATTCACTCCGCAGACCTGCGCAAAGTTCCAGCTGAAAGTTTCATGGCAGACAACAGCAGCCATTCACAGCAAGGGCACATCAGTGTCAATTTATCTGTGGTAAGTCACTTGGAAAAGGGATTTAGCTCCTTGCGAATTATGCATTGAAGTCAAGATCAGTGAAAACAGACAGATGTTCAACATTTATTTAAAGGACGTCAGTAGGTTCAGAGTAAATCAGATTTATCGTAATGAATCATCTCTTCTCTGACATTGCAGAGAGCAGCAAGAAAAGGCAGCGAGGAAAAGAAACTGCAATTTCATTGAGTGAGTGTTACAGAACATACATCTCAACATCCGCAAACAATTAAAAGGGTACGTAGACTTTTGCAAATAATTTTGTAGTGCTCTAAAGCACCGGAAATAAAATAATAAAGCAACTTTTAAAATAGTCTTGATTAAAAAATCTCTTATCGTTTTGTGACTACAGCTACTATTGCAGACCTGTGTGTCTTTATGGTTACAGACAAACCTTGTGTGTAGTCCAATCCTGCAGGAGTGTGTTACTCCATCCCCTCTGCTCCTTCTTCTGTCGAACCCAGAGACGGTCAAAGTGAAGGAAGAAAGTAAAATATAGCTGCAAGATCTGACTACATACAGGGTTTGTTTGTAGTCTGTTAACATGGAAACATAGCTGCAAGATCTGACTACATACAGGGTTTGTTTGTAGTCTGTTAACATGGAAACATAGCTGCAAGATCTGACTACATACAGGGTTTGTTTGTAGTCCGTTAACATGGAAACATAGCTGCATAAGATCTGGGTACACAAGACCCTTTTTGGAATCCTGGATAACCCTTTTAAGACTCAAGTTGGTTCATTTTTATTTTAGCTGCATTAAATGAATAAAAAAAACAAAATTGGTTGCAAAAGTGTACATACCTTCAAAGAAAATATAAACCCCTCACCCAATGTGTATGAGCGCACAGAATTATTTTACAAAAGCTTTTATCACGCTTAGGCTAGATTCACGTGGGCGTTGCGCATCTCGGACGTGAAAAACTGCAGTTTTTCACGTTTGAGGTGCATCCTATTTTCTCACGGACCCGTCACACAGTCCGTTGAAACAACGGCCGTGTGAACGACCACATTGAATTATATAGGTCCGTGTGATGGCCGTTACTTTGTGTGAATAAAGCCTAAGGCTTAAAAGAATAAAAAAAAGACACTGTAAAGTTAAAGGGAGATCACAAAAAAGATTGCATTTCCCATTGAAATGTTTCTTTCGTAATTTTTTAAAGAATCCGTCATGAATTACTTCTTTGCTACATAGTCCACTAAGCAGAAGAACACACAAATTTGGGATTATGCTAAGTGACAGGGGGCATGGCCGGTGGGTGACAATGCTGGGTACCTCTGCGCTCTTGTAGAGAGCTGGTATTGAGAAGAGGAGCCATGTTGTGGAATATTCAGGGATGTAAACATCAAGTTTCATGTGATGAAAATTAAAAAAAACAAAAAACGTAAGTATTGGCTGCAAAGGGGCAGTAATGGCGCCCAGGAAACAGTATTATGACCCCTGTGTCTTATGTTTTATTTTAAGATGGACATTGACGTTAGGCAGCGGTTGGCTGAACATTCACTTGGCCAAGTACTATCTGAACATGTATGTTACTTCAATTGGGGTGGGAAAAGTGGCTGCCAGACACCGCTTATTTCCACAAAGTACACAAAATCTAAATTATATAATAAAACTGTGTAATCCATGTTTCCCCCGACTGCAGGAATAGGGGGACTATCTGTTAATCCCAATTACACTGTTGATGGGATCTGCCGGCTAAGATCGAATATCTGCGGCTGGTTTTGGGATTTTTTGTTCAATTTTTTTTTCTCTTGAAGGCTACAAGTACAATGACCAACAGGATGCTGCATGCAATCTAATTAATTTCAATGACATCTAGCAATAACTGCTGCATATAAATAGGTAAAATTATGTAAATGAGAAAAAGTGAAGATAATCGATGCCATCGTAATTCAAATTAATCTGACATGTCAAAAATTGGTGTCGTCAGTCAACCCAAATTATGATCTTCATTGAGAAAACAGCAGTCTTCTTCAGGAATGAGCATAATAATAACCAGTGGGGGTCCATCAATGTTATAATAAGCAGGTTACATGACGAATCTTAGCGAAATTGCAGTAGAGAATTAAAAGTGTGAAAAATGTATAAAAACTATGAACACTGGGTGGCTGCTGCCCAGTACTGGGTTTACATCTCAGGATCCTGTAGGCACTTAGACTCAGTTCAGTCCAGTAGGCCATACCTACAGACATATATGGCTTTAAAATGAAAAGCATTATGGTACGCGACATCTAGCGCCCTGTGCCGCTATTTCCTTTGTCCCTCCCTGGGTGTCACCCTCTTACTCCAACACCACTAGTGCCTAATAAACATATAAAATACCCAAAATTTACATATAAATACAAACTGTTCCTAAATAAAATTTATTTATACAGCCCTAGTAAAGTGAGCTCTCTTCAATAAACTATTTATCCAACCCTGGAAAAGTGAGCTCTCTTCAATAAACTTTATTTATACAGCCCTGGAAGAGTGCGCTCTCTTCATTTAACTTTATTTATACAGCCGTGGAAAAGTGCGCTCTCTTCAATAAACGTTATTTATACAGCCCTGGAAGAGTGCGCTCTCTTCATTTAACTTTATTTATGCAGCCATGGAAAAGTGCGCTCTCTTCAATAAACTTTATTTATACAGCACTAGAATAGTTAGCTTTCTTCAATAAACTTTATTTATACAGTAGTCCAAGAAAACTGCGTTCTCTTCAATAAACTTTATTTAAACAGTCCTGGAAAAGTGAACGCTCTTCAATAAACTATTTATACACTCTCGGAAATCAAGAGATGGAAACAGATTGTCAAATCTTAACTACAAGCCCCATTGGCCACTGAAGAAAACCTGCTTTCTTCTTGTTGTTTTTCGTCTTGTAAAACAAGTGGACATGTGCTGGCACGCTATTAAAAAACACACGCCTGTTAGAACAGGAGCGACAATCCTGGGGAATATTGGGTACAGCTAAACATATGTATAATTCAAAAGATAAATGCCTTCCAGATCCCTGTTCAAAAGTACTGTATTCACAGCAAAAGGGACAAAAAAAAAACGAAAACAGATGGGGTGACCAGCAAAATAGGCATTTACGAAGAACGATGAAATGGAAAAAAAAAAGAGATAAGCTATTTCGCTGTAAAATGCAGCCTAATTTCACAGATAATGCAGGGACGGAGTATCATACCACATTGCACAATCTCTTAGGATGAATCATTTTGAAGGAAACAACTTACAGTTAATCTAGTGCCACTAGACTTCTAATGTAAACTCTATAGACACAAGCAATGATGCATAAACCTTCACATCTCCTCGGGCATGTTGCAGGCTTTCAATGGGCCAAGCAATTGTTTGTCTGTCTAGAAGTGTTGGCGGCTGACTTATTTTTTGCTGGTAAGAACTCATGAGTCAATGGCATTTGTAGACCTGTAGAGGCGCCTTGTACTTCACTTCCTCTCTACAGACATAGATGCCGTGTGTCTCAGATTTCCCGGGACAGTCTCAGTAGTGAGATATCAAATGCATTCAGTGTACTTAGCTGCAGTCACCAAGTGGTAGCGATCACATAATTGTGATCTCGGAGTCTTTAGTAGTCAAAGAACAAGATTAATCTAGAACACGCTATTTTGTTACACCCACTAAAGGACTCTGATTTCCCACCAATCGGCTCCGATTTCACTAGAGAGCTTCAATAGTGAGATATCAAATGGACTCCGTGTACTTAGCTGCAGTCACCACGTTGTAGCGATCACATAATCGCGACCTCTAAAGTCTACAGTAGTCAAAGCACAAGATATACCTAGAACACACTATTTTGTTACACCCCCCCAAAGGACACTTGGAGGCCCCGATAAGGATATGCCTATCTAATTAGAAGCCAAACTTTTTCCTACTGTCTGAGAAATGCAGGAAGGGGGGTTTATCTCACCTGGAGACATGTCAATTACTTTTTAGAAGATTTCAAAAAATGGAAAACCCTCTTAAGTCTGGGATTGCTGGGTTGGAGCATTAATAGTGGCCATATTGGTCCCCCCCCCCAGAAATAGATATGGCAACTGAATAGATTTTTAAGAAGAACTCATGGACTTATATTTACTAGTGATTTTAGGGGCAGTGCTCTTTAATAGCGGGGTTATTTAAGATATACACATAAAGGAAAACTCTGTATCTGAGACAATGGTTAAATGTACAATCGGACACCCATTCATCCATTAGATGATATTAGGTCTCATATATCAAAACCAAATTGAGAGATTCTTAGGAAATTAGGTCAAGGATTTTCATACAGAAGACCGAAGGACAAATATTCTGCCCAGGATCTCACTATTCCAAGCTAATGTGACGTAACTCCAGCCTTACAGCCACCCATAGTGACCCCAGAAAATAGTACCAAGTCTGTCATTGTGTTCAAAAGAAAGAAAGAAAACCACACTCAACTCCACCCTTTTTCTCATGCTGCTTTCCTCCAATGCCAGAAAGTAAAATATGAGAAGTCAACAAGCGACCCCTTTACCAGTCATTTCCTCTTCCCACCATTTACACTGGAAAGGTGGTCATCTATTTAGCAGGAATTTTCAGTGACTAACCACTCCTATAAAACCGTGATCCACTAAGCAAGGATTTATCTACCAGGAAGTCTCCTTGTACTTCGAGAGTTCCTGGACATTCCTGGACAGTAGGTCACAGTATGATCAAAACTATTCAGAAGAAAAGTATGGCCTTGTTGTCTACAGCAATCAGAGTCCGCATATCATTTTTCCAACACACTTAAGAAAAAGATTAAGTGAACCTCGATATGTGGTGATGGACAATAAGGCTACCTTTATTTCTGAACAAATAGAATAGAAAGCACTCCACAGTGTGATATGTAAAAACAAATAATGGGAGTAGTCCTTTGACCGAAAAAACCCAGAACCGGACTACCAGACCGATATGTGCAATGTTGAGTCACAACTCTAGGATGTACGTGTCGGTCACGGACCGCTCCCCCGATTGGCGTGGTTGCTGTCCACCTGCAGAACTTGTACACGAGATCAGGAAAAATCATCCAACATAACGAAAAAAGGCAGGATCTAATGGACGCAACCAGTAAGGTAAGAAGAGGGAAGGATTATAGGATCATTAAAAACATTTATTTGCCAATGTACAATGCGTTTGAAAGTCGTTCTGACCTCATCAGGTTCTTCTGACCCCATGATCCTTCGCTCTTCTTAGCTTACTGTTGGCACCCGTTAGATCCTGCCTTTTTTCATTTTGATGGTTAACCTTTATTTCTGAGGTCTTTATCTTAAATGAGGTCCATTGTTTCGATCGTGTTAAATCCAATCAATAGCTGGGCCTAAGTTCTTAATATTTTTTTTAAGTCCCAAAATAAACACACGGTAAATAACAGAATTACAGCTCCGCTCTGCCGTAGTCATCCAGCTTCCAACTCATTCCCAATTTTCAAAGTTAATGCCACTGTTATTGACGGTGACAGGTTTTATAACAATTTACACAGCTGAGGGGAATGACAGGGCCACACAAGCAAGTCAACAAAGCATTCCCTCAAAATATCAGTGAAAACACAGGGGCCCGTGAGGGGGAATTAAAAGTGGCAAGCAAAACGCTACTTATTATGAGCCCGACACTTGAGTTATGGGGATCTGGAGAACATTAAATGATTTAAAAGTTAATTAAATCAAATGGTATAAAGTCTATCAGCCCCAGGTGTTTATTACACAAGTCTCTGTTCCGCACAGACGAAGGATTCGAATGGTAAGAAAATAAATCCTTGTCAAGTGATATATTACGAGCAAATCCTGCTGCTAAATCAGTTCAGTTCTGGCACCCGTGTTCTGTTAATCTGCTCGTCTTACTCGTGCCGACTCATTTACATCGTCCTGTTTCACCAAATTAGAAGCAACAAAAAATATTTTGAATAGGAACCCCAAGGGTTCTGGCACAAAAGTTTTTAGAAAACAATGGGAATACCACTGTTCCGGAACCATTGACAGCTCTGTATTTGGATAAAATTCAAGAAGTTGTGAAACAGCAGTTTGATATTGGAGGGTTAGGGTCATCAGGACTTGAAGGCCCACCAGAAACAGCCCGGGGGTAAATTATTTGAATGTAGAATATGGAAAAATACTCAACGAGATCCCCCCTGCTGTGATTTCTTGAGCTCTACAATGCTAAACTATTCACGATGAGTATGTTCACACAGGGCGGATACGCTGTGTAAAAGTACACAGGGCATCTGCCCTGCTCCCTGCAGGGAATTCCGGACGAAAAATCGCACCAATTTTTTTACGTCCGGAATGTCCGCTGAGGAAAACAGAAGGTATAAAATAAAAGCCTATACTTACCCGTAGTCATGGTGACACGTCTCTCTGATGTCCTGCCTGCAGCCCGGCCTCCTGGGATGACGTTTCATCCCATGTTACTGTTGCAGTCTGTAATTGGCTGTAGCAGTCACATGGGATGAAACGTCATCCCTGGAGCCGGGCTGGATGAAGAAGCAGAGAGAAGGGTAAGTAAAGGCATTTTATTTTTTTGTGTAGTGGAATCGCAACTTTTCGGCCGCAAAAATTTTGACAGGTTTTTTCAGCCCCTCATTTACGCAGTGTGTGGATGAGATTTGTTCAAATCCCATCCACTCTGCTACTACTGTATTATGCTGTGGAAAATTCGCAGTATTTACGCTACGTGTGGACTTACCCTTACTGTACCATCATGGGTGTAGTGTCAGGTCTCGTTCACGTTCTCCGCATTGGAATTCGCAAGAATCCCGCTTGTAAAGTGTCTCCCGTCGTGTTCAATAAAGAACTGCTCCGTTGTTCGCACACCTAGCATTTTTCAGAGCGCGGAATTGAAAACCACATCGCTTAAAAAATTTAAAAAATAGTAGTGACCGGTTGCTTTAGACGCAGTTTCCGTGGCGTATTCCGGATGAACACAGCATTGGGTAGCCCCACTTAGATTAGCCCCTTTGAATAGGGATAATCTGCATACAAAACCACAGCGGCTCAGCCTCGGATCTCTGCCAAATCCCCAGGGAAAATTCTCTGTGTGAATATGGCCTCGGATATAGGTGGCGGACAGCACAAGCCATGTACAAATGGGGTTGTGCCAAAATTTTCTTGCTGATCTCCCAATCTTCTGGTGATGCCACAAGTTTACTTCCCAACCACCGGGCAATATCTTGCCAATATAGCAACGGGACTATTTTGGACCACAGCCAGATTATACAAATCAGGATCTCACACACAGCTTTGATGCAGTTATTGTGGAAGTTTTTGACGCCAAAGCCAGAAGTGGATCCAATAGGAAGAGAAAATAAAGAAAAGACTGATGCATCTCCCTTCTTGTGTGTTTACTTCTTTGGCTCAAAAATCTGTGCCGAAAACTGCACCAAAACGGTGTGTGTGTGATCCTGCCCTAATAAACTAGCTTTAATATGAAGATGTTGCTTAAAGGTTAGCCTAATAGGTCACCAAAGTACTTTCATTGTCTTTGTGGCCACTTTATACCAAAAACAGTGGCACTTTTGTCCATTAACGGTCTCTGTTATTGCAGTTTAGCTGCAATACCACACAGAGCCTGTAGACATGAGTGGCGCTGTTTCCAAAATAAAAGTAGCTATTTTTTTTAAATCTCATACATACAACCCCTTTAAAAATAGGAAAATTATTTCAGCACTGTTCAGTGTTATGATCACTATTTGCTCTAATTATAACTTATGTACAGTCCATTTTTAATTACTGCTCAATAAGCGTGGCGGCTTTATAAAATCATAATAAGAAACAACTTTGCACCAGAAAATGAAAGAGGAAGCAACTGGTTTTAATATTCATTTGTTTAGTGTGACCCTGCACAACATGCTCATCCATTCCGTTTTTACAATGCAATCCATCATGCGCCCAGAATACCTGGCATTGTGGAGGAAAGCTCGCGGGTAATAAATTGAGTGCAATTAGCATCGAAAATGAAGCTCCTTGAAGATAGAGAAGACAATTATACTATTTAACAGTCGAGAAGCATGAAAGATCTACGCAGCCAACTCAGATTTTGTGCATTGGAGTGAAGTCCACAGAAAAATTACCGATAGGTACTGGGTGTATATACTAGACATATATCAGGGACTGCTTAAATGCCCAAGAAAATATTGTAGTAAATTACCATGAAATCACAATTAATTTTAATGTGTTACATTACAACCTTTCATTCTCAGCGTTTTATCAGCGCAATGTCATTGTAATTACTATAATCTGTGAACTGATGTCATAAACAGGAAACCGATAAGCTACATGTGTACAGTGACATGCGGGGGCCGTAGCTATAGGCTCATGGGGCCCCGGTGTTAAAGTTCTTCTTGCCCAAGCTTCTCTTCACGCCCAACAGCCCACAGTTTTAAGCAGCATCGCCGGGTCTCTTAAGCGGCACTAGCAGCCAGGGGGGTAGGTTTTGCCTAAACCCCACCAAAAAAATAATCTCTATTGGAGACATCATATCTATACGACTACGACCCTTACAGCTCCGCCACTGGATAGGATTAGATACAGCAGCTCAGCAGACAGTATGACACATAATAGGATTAGATACAGGGCTCAGCAAAGAGTATCACACATCATAGACTTAGATACAGGGCGCAGCAGACAGTACCACACATAAGCTTAGAAACAGGGCCCCAGCAGATAGTATCACACATGATAGGCTTAGATACAGGGCCCCAGCAGACAGTATTCATATACTTACTCTCCTCGCTTCCAGAGTCGGATCCTCTTTGGCTCCGGGTGGGTCACGACACCATTCAACGTCATGACATTGCGTGCAGTGCACATAACGTGACACTGAAAAGCACCAGGACTCAGCGCTGCTCCCAGACCCGACTCAGGGGAAAGGAGGGTAAGTATAAGATACAGTAACTGTGGATAGATGTGGCTCAATTGCGACCCATATTGCTATGCCACTGGTGACATGACATGCAGACTATGGTGCTGAGGGCCAAAAAAACGTAATTGTAAGGTGCTGTTCACACTAGTGTCATGGCTTCCATTCATAATGAAGTCATGACATCTTAATAGTACTGCAGACTGCACTGTTCTTGAATTCAAAAATGGCAGAAAAGCTAACAGTACCCACAAATGCACTACTCACACTGGTGTCATCCATTATTATTATTTTTTTTACAAGATGCATGACACACATGATGGGTCCGTTATGAATCATTTGATAATATCACCATGCCCCATCATGATCCAATTTTTTTTCACACACATTGACTTGGGCCCCATTGCAAAAGCTGTTAAAGAATCTCCCACCCAACCTGTGCCACATACTGGCGCCTTTGGGCCCCCCTCGGGATCCATGGTACGATGCTTACCTTCGCACCCCCCTTAATGCTAGGCATCTGCCATCGGGTTTCCTTCAGGTATCCATTATTTTACTGGGTAGAATATTGCACCATGACACGCGTTTCGAACCTTCAAAAATTATGGAAGCCTGACAGAAGTGCAAATGTGAACAAAGACTAATATGGAATGAAATATAAACCCAAATGAAGTAAGCCAACTCGCTCTCACAATAAAGTACTGGCTCCAACCCAATTCCCTTGCGGAGGACCATAATGAGCTTGTTGGCTCTCCCAAAGTTCTTAACTGTCCATCTGAATGGCCGCCACCTTTGGACAGACTGTGTAACTATCAGTTATCGGGGGGCTGCTCATTATTTTGCACCTTTAAGAATTATACCCTCCTTCTTCAAGTGCATTCTGGTAATTAAAGGGGTTGTATGAAATTAGAAGACATTTTTGCTTTCTTCTAGAAACAGCGCCAGTCTTGTTCCATGGGCCGTGTCTGGTAAATGCTTTTTTTCTTAGTACTGTTTTTAAAAAATGACCCTGAATGGCCAGGTCTTTTATTAAAGCGCATAAAAACCATCATGTATAAGCATATTGGAGTGATTTATGTACAGAGCTACATTGCTTATGGTCAGAGCTAATTAGTAAAAGAATTCCTTCTGAATGGCAGAATTTCTCAAAACGCCTTTAAATGACTAAAGAGGCTCTGTCACCAGATTTTGCAACCCCTATCTGCTATTGCAGCAGATCGGCGCTGCAATGTAGATAAGAGTAAAGTTTTGTTTTTTTTTTAAAAACGAGCATTTTTGGCCAAGTTATGACCATTTTTATATTTATGAAAATGAGGCTTTCTGAAGTACAACTGGGCGTGTTTAAAGTTATGTACAACTGGGCGTGTATTATGTGCGTACATCTGGGCGTTTTTACTTCTTTTACTAGCTGGGCGTTGTGAACGGGAGTGTATGATGCTGACGAATCAGCATCATCCACTTCTCTTCAGAACGCCCAGCTTCTGGCAGTGCAGACACACAGCGTGTTCGAGCGATCACGCTGTGACGTCACTCACTTCCTGCCCCAGGTCCTGCATCGTGTCGGACGAGCGAGGACACATCGGCACCAGAGGCTACAGATGATTCTGCAGCAGCATCGGCGTTTGCAGGTAAGTCGATGTAGCTAGGAAATCGGTTAATACAGTCGAATTTACAGCGGTTGAATCAATAATCGACGGACTTGGATATAATAAGCAGTGATGTAAATTGCGAATTGTATGTTTCTGTCACACAGTCGTGCATCACAATGGTGATCAGCACAGCATACCATAACAACACCATATTACTCTATACTGTATCTTAGAAATTTGTAATTTTTTTTTATAGTAAAATTTTAAAAATTGTTGGTATATCCTCGGGAGTTGATTCCTGCATGTCAGAATATTTTTTAGCATATTTACATGGATGCAATGGTAGACAGCAGTATGTGCCCCATCTCGAATCTAAGGAGTTACGTTTATCACAGAAAGCATAAAAGCAAATTTATTGAAAAAATATATAAAAATACCCCGGAAATACAAGTCTCTGAATTGTCAGAATGTGTGAAGTCTTTATATAATATTCATTTCTGCGTTATCCTGGCATCTATATAGGTAACAAATACTAGGTGGAAACACCACTGGATACCATTACTGTGCCCATGAGGGTTGGGCCGAGCATGCATGTTAACTTTAATAGGGAAAGGGAAATAAGCCGCTGCCAGACACCATTTCTCCTGGCAGAACAAAGGATTGGGTATATTGAAATTTAACATGCCCAATCTTTCTTTCCAGCGACATCAGCTGTCGGAGGAGAGTCGGGAGACATTCATGTACATTAGATAGTTGACTGGTCCCACCAAAATCGGCGGGTTTTGTTGACTTGCATCTAATGTGTATGGGCACCTTAAGAGTATTCGAGCCAACCAGATATACAGTGGTCTCAAGGAGCTGCAAGTAATTCAGTAGATCCAAATTCTTTATGAGCAGAGATCAAATAAAAAGATTTTTAATGAAAAAGTAGGAAAAATATATGTAAACAAGTAGGAAAATTTGAATAGTCCAAAAATCCCACTGGTCCATCAAGGGTCTAAAATGGATGCAAAAGCTCCAGGTCCACCACGAATGGGATTGTACTTTTGGGTGCCCGGATACTTGCACCCAAAAATATATCTGAATTGGTTGCATCTGTTTATCTACAATCAGTATCTTCTAGTCGGATGAACAGTGACTTGTTCTGCCCATCATACACCTAGCAAAAACAGCACATAAATGATACCCTACATCTTCATTTATGAACACAAGACACAACGCACAGAAAAAAAAATGTACGCAGTCACCTAAATGTCATCCCAGGAGGTGTGGCCTTTGAGAATACATAGATAAGGATTATAGAAATGACAGTCTTTACTAGGCAGGGCCATTGTGTGCGCCAACCGTGAACGAGTTAATCAAATGCCTCTTGAAGACCTTCAAAAGTCAGAAGCTTCAGCGTTGTAGGGATGCCTCCCCTCACTATTAATAAGGCTCATTGTGAGAAGTAATTACAGTCTCTATCATTCGGCGTCAGGCACTTTTATCCACGCAGAACATTCGCTGACTTCAAAATCTATCGTTCAACATGCTGCCAACGATGTATGGGTCACTCAAAAGTTTTTCATGTGAAGAATTAATAAACTATGGAAATTTTTCTAAAGAATTGCGTCATCAATTCTACTATTAGGCTACAGTACACAGCACAATATACTGCTGCCCAAATGATGACCTTGCTGGAATCAATGAATGGACCTATAGACCCATGTGAATACTGTAAAATGTGGTAACTTGCAAAAAGTCCAAAACTTGCTCTTATTGGTCTATTTAATAAATGGCCTCAAAGATCCCAATCATGTATTGCAGCCCACAGATATGCTTCTAGCATTCTATTCTAGCCGGATGAAGGAACATGCTCACCAAAATGTGTTTGGCTGATTGGAATGGACCGGTTATTAAAAAAAAAAAATATAAAAAAAAAAAAAAAAAAAAGGCTATAATATGGATACGATCTGGACTCAAAAGTGTGATTTGACGAACCCATGTGGTTACTACTCCTAGGTTGTCACTGGTAGCCTCAGAGTCCAAAAACAGTAGCAACAGCGCAATAATCACTTTTGGGATCATCTATGTAGGCATCATTTAATGGGCACAAGAAAAACACGTTAATTAAAGGGGTTCTTCGTGCGTCTGGCCACATGTTGAATGTAGATTCAAGGGATGCAAGTACTAAACAGAGTATCACAGGGAGACCCTATACTTCAATACAGGTTCATGTCCAGAGGATGAAAAACGGAAGTACCCCCAAAAATACCTCTGTTTTCATCATTTTTCGAATGTAGTGTGTACATTCATGCGATGATACTACTACAAGGAACCACAGCGATGGCACAAGTGAAGCGCTGGTAAGTGCAATGCATAATAATGTATCTTATATTTTTGTATGTTTCAGTTCATTAAATAAACTGCATGAATCTACAACCATAAAGAAGGCGAATAAGTGCAAAACACGTTGATGGAATATAAAAATGCTTGTGTGCCCTCTATTGTAGCGAATATCCCAAAAAGAAAAAAAGCATTGTCGTGGACACATTTGAGGATATTACGTCTAAGCGTGAATTCAAAGAGGCAGCTGGAAACCAAAGTTTGCATTTTCACTTTTTCCAAAAACGCCGCGACTTATCAGTGGCTTGTGTTTGGAATTGCAATACTTACTAGAATTGGACGGAGTTGCAATACCAGACACAGCCCATAGACAAAAGTACACTCTTTCTGGGGGGGGGGGGGGGGAAAACGGTAGACTTTGTTGGGTACCAAAGTTGGTTATGAGAAGGGATAGTCTAAGTGATAGCCCTAGTCATCTGTTAAAATGTCCTAACACAAAATAGCATTGGGTGTGACTTAGGGATAAGGAGATCGTTGTTGCATTATTGGTGGTAATGTGTAGGATCCATTTACACTGGTCAATATTTTTTCACAATTCGCTAATTTCCGAGCAATCATAAGAACAATTTGCCAGTGTCAACGATCAGAAGATCAACGATGACTTTTGTTGGTATCGCCGTAAAAATAATCATCAGCAGCAGCTCGGCAAATGAAAATGCCACTTGTAGAAACATTTCTAATAGGCATTGCCGTCTAGCGCACGGGTCTCGCAAGTTTCCCCATGCCGGCTGCAAGGACCTTACTACTGGAAATCGCCATCAAATGCTCGGCCATGATTTTGTAAACCACTTTTTCCCGTTGCGAATACAGGGCTAACATATTCTGCAGCTTAAGAATTGTAGTCGGCACACCTTGCTTGTGTTTCAGAAATTATATTTATTGGATTCTCAAGATGGATGCCAGAGGCTATATGTGCGACGTCGACGTTTCGGTCGTTTAGACCTTCGTCGGGCACTAGAAAAATATGTATACACGATTAGAGCATATCATGAGTATAGAAAGCTGTCACTTCATTCACATCATAACATCACATAATATGTCATATAAATTCTCGATGTAATATAGAACATATAACTGGGTCAATCTTAACATAGTAGTCCTTACAAAATTAAGACTATGAAATTGACATTAGGATTTAAAAACAATGGGAGGAAACAGATATATAAATCCCAACTATATTCACCACATCAGGGGGAGCGCCATATGACTGTAGGGAGATGGCTGGTGTCCTGGATAGCCGTACACCTTCAAGTATACGTAGCGTATATAACAATCTCGTGAGCATATGGATAGGTCGGTTACCATCTGACATCGATATTCTACATCACCGTTAAGGCATAAATACGAATGTAGTGGGATAGTAGAGGGGAGCTACTTGTGGTGAGATAGCTGTAGTGGAAGGGGTGTACATGTCTGTAACCCGCGATTATGCCTGAATGTCTCTATAGGTGGCGGTCCCTACAAACGAGCATTATGGAGGTACACATAGTAGGTGTTGGAAAATCATAAACAGTGTAAGCCAGAAAACATCATAGAGAGAGGTATGCAATACAGATGAGACCAAAAGCTCATCGACGTCGCACATATAGCCTCTGGCATCCATCTTGAGAATCCAATAAATATAATTTCTGAAACACAAGCAAGGTGTGCCGACTACCTCGAGCACCCAAGGATACCGGTGCATACCATAGATATTCTGCAGCTTGTCACCATTCACATCAGTCCCTGACCCTAATTGGGCTCGTCATATAATTTCCTTATCTCGCATAGAGACATTAAGGCCAATTTCATAGAAAGCTAGTAATACCCTATAAGTATGCGCCAGAGGAAACCCGCTCAAATACGAGGAGAAAATACCAACTCCATGCAGCTGTTACCCTTGGCCAGATTCAAACCCAGTATCCCAGTGCTGCAAGGCAAAAGTGCTAACCACTGAGCCACTGATCGACCCGATCATCATCGGATTGAAAAATTGTGATGTGTAATAGGGCTGGGCAATCATGACCTAAATCAAAATCATGATTAATTGAACATGTAACCTCGATTAATAAGAGGTTATTTAGGCCATACCCCTTTTTTAATACCACGCCCCCTTTTGCATGCTACACCATTGAATTTAAATTTGCCCGAGCCTTCTGTATTTAATATATCCCGACACTGCTCCCACACCGTATATTGCCCCCATAGTGCTCCACGCATATTATAATGCCGCCATAGCTGCACCAAACAGTATAATGCTCCTATAACGTACCCCCACAGTATAATGCCCCTATAGCTGCTCTCCACACAGTATATTGCCCCATAACTGCTCTCCACACAGAATAATGCCCCACACACAGTATAATGCCCTCCATAAATGCCCTTCACACAGTATAATGCCCCTTCGCTTCCTCTACACAGAATAATGCCCCCATAGCTGCCCTCCACACAGTATAATGCCCCTATAACTACCCTTAACACAGTATAATACCTGTGAGTGTCCGGCGATAAATAGTGAATGGTAGAGCAGGGACCTTACAGCTCCCTGCTCTACAATTAGATTCAAATGTATCTGCGTCCTGAGGAAATAATTAGAAATGAAAAGCGCAAGATGACAACGGTTAATTGTGCTGAATTTCGATTTTGGTTATTTTTCGATTAATTGCCCAGCCCTAGTGTGTAACGTGTGGTATATGATATTCTAGTTGGCATAGAATAGACGCAAAAAAACACAAAACACTATACAAGAGTAAAATATTAGCTATGGCAACAATTTCCACAGCCTGCATGGATGAAGAACATGAAACAATATTGAGCCACTGCACTGAATAGCAATAAACATCATCGAAGAAATTCAATTATTTGAGATTTGCACGACTTTACAAGACTTTGTAATCGCTTTGCTCGCTGCCGGTTGGTTATTTGGCTTTCAGTAGAATGGAAAAGAACATAACTTGCTCTTTTATCTGCTCAACGATTAAATGAATCCTTCCACTGTAGATACTGAATAATTACGCACACTTTATCGCTGCATATTAGAGAGTGATATAAAACATGCAAATAGCATTCATCGCTCAAGTCCGGCTTTGCTAAGCATAGTAATATTGGAGAACCCCCAAGTGACTCATATCTCCTTCTGCCGTGCCATAACTCATCACTGTTTGCACTAAACCATCCAGCAGACAGCTCTGATGTCTGACGACGTGCCCTGTGTTTCCACGGGACTTCCTGCGGGGAATACGGAGCTGCTGACAAAATGGGATATGATACACGTCCACTTAAAATATATAGAAAGATTTGTTTTGGATCCATCTGTTGGGGCTAATTTGTTAATTATTAAGTAGATCATTTATCATTTTTCCCCTGCTTGATCTATTTTATTACTCTGCTGTCTGCGGAATATGGAAATGATTGGAGAATAAAGGCGGAATTCATTAAGAGAGGAGAGTCCAGAATCGGAGCTGTGCGGCACAGATTAAGGAACACTTAGAATATGAACACGGCACAGACACCAGTTGAGGTTGTTCGCTATACAAACATTCGTGCAGAATGGTCTGTGAAGTCTGAGAGGAGAATCGTTGGAGCGCAGCTGATAAATTCACTCATAGACATGGGCATTATGACAAATGAGGCATGTAGTTGGGCTATTAAAGGGTTTTTTCCAAAAAATTAGTTTTATGATGTGTTAATCAGACATGTAAGAGTTAAAGGGGTTGCCTGTTTTGTTTTTTTCAGAAACAGGGCCACTCTTATAGGCTGCGCCTGGTATTTCAGGTCATCACCATTCAAAGAAATAGGGCTGAACTGTAATATCCGATACAACCCAAAGAGGAACGGCGCTGTTTATGGCAAAAAAATTATACTCCGAACTCTATAACCAGACAATCCCTTCTAAATTGGTGGAAGTCTGGCAGCTGGGATGTCCCCTGGAAAATAATGCGTGCCTCTACATTTTCAGTGGAGAGTTGGCCATCGATGCTCTTATAGGTTTTAATAGAGAAGAGCTATGCTTGTATGGCCAGCTCTCCACTTAAAATGGGGACAAAGATTAATTCATGAGATTAGATGTGAGTTAAGGAAAGTAGACGCTATTTCTGTAATCATGTAACAAATTAATTATACTGTGGAACTATCCTCCATTTCTATTCGTGTGATAGGAGAGCAAGAGAACAGTGAAATGTTGAAACCTTAAAGAAAGTTTGAGTAACAAAGAAGGAAGGCTTTCCTGCGTTTACTTCATCTGCCAAAGTCCATGTCCCTTCAACAGATACCCAAAAGATCCTCTTTAGGTCATGGCTATGGAGAACACTTAACCCAAAGTGGCTGGAGCAGTGGCCGGTCAACCAACAATTTTTCTGTGTTGTACCGGATATAGTTTCCGGTAAAATTTTTACACTTAAAAGCGGTCTCTGTAAAAATCTTTTATGAATGAAGTACGTTAAAAAAATAAAACAACCTCTGTCGTGCTTACCAGACCTGGCCTGGCATTTCTGACCTACAATTATTATTTTTTGGGCTTAATGCTCATGACAGCTTAAGGTGTTCTCCGCTTTGGACAATCCCTACTTGTTAAAAGGGGCCTTTGATAATAAGCAGATCACAAAGTGTCCCCCTGTTGGGATCCTCAGGGATCAGTGGCAATAAAGACCCTTTTACACTGTCTAATTATCGTGAAAACGAGTGTTCATAGAACGTTCGTTTCTGATAATTGCCCTGTGTAAATAGGTCAACAATCAGTCGATGAACGAGCAAACGCTCGTTCATCGGCTGATTGCATCGTTTTAAACACCGAAACTATTATTATTGTTGGCAGCACATCTCCCTGTGTAAACAAGGAGATATGCTGCCAAAATGATAAAAATGTATGGGGACGAGCGACCGGAGTAACGAGCGCTCGTCCCCATACTAGCTTCTTGTCTCATTCAACAGCGCTCGTTTGCACGGGCCACGTCGGACCGTGTAATATCACTTTAAAAGTAAAATTTCCTTGCAACACCTTCACAGGGGAAACAAAGTATTACATAGCACCCATTAAAACCAATAGGTTGTCTGTGTAATACAGGACAGGAGAGGTCCTCCAGAGCAAGAGTCGCTCTTTATAATCGCTCTTCACTCTTGCCAAGAGATAAGCCTCTATTAACTAGAGTTCCCTAATAGGTGTATGAAAATGGGTTTTCTAAACCGGAGAACCCCATTAACGAATAATGAAAGATGTAGGCAAATACCAGGTAAGACATCGAGAAGAAGAAACAAGTCCAAGTCACAAGGTGACTTTTTAATAATGAATTGTGTGGCCTGTGAGAGATTCTCGTTAAATGGGCTACCAAATTCAGTGGTTTCCTACTGCAGAAGCGGCCTAGTGTTTGATTTGTTAACCACCATCCTATTCAAGATGTTACTTCAAAATCTCTGAAGAGGTTAATAAGAAAGTAATAAAACTTTAAATTGTGTAAAGGCCGCACATCCACATTAGGTCTTAGCACTTAGGAGGTAGGAGAATAAAAATATCCGCAACCACCCTGAACAAACAAAAGACTGTACGCTGAATAAATTAATTATGACAAATTAAACAAAACCTTTTTAAAAATGCATGTTTCAGTGTGATTGCTTTTTTTAATGGGTTAGTTTAACATTTAAAATTTGATTCAATTTAAACTTGATTTTCCTCACTACAGGGTCCGCCTGACAGCAAATATGATCTGATGAAGGAGAATCTCCAAGGACTTTTACTTAAAAAGACTTTCCCTCTCCAGTTGTGCCGATCCTAAGAACATGCATTAAGTTCCTAAGAGTGATAAAAGTATCTGTCATGGAAGAAAACATAGAAGCCTATGAAATGTTCACAAAAAAAAACAAAACCCTCCTGGTGCTACGTGACACTATCATAATACCTCATACTAAAGAAAAATGGCCAAGAACTTATTCCTCACCGTTATCAAGATCTCTGCTGGTTGTTATTGAGTAGGAACGTTCATAGTTTACTTCCAGCGGATAAAATTCTGTCTATGGTCACGTGATGGTCACATAGGTGGGGTCAGGAAAACATTTTAGGTAGCTAAACCAAGAGACGTTATCCAATAATCCTTCATAGTACCCACAAAACAGCCTTATAACACATACACTAAATACACCACCTGTTATTCCAAAAATCTGATTAATAAAGCCATTCTAAGATAGAACTGTGTATTGAGTGCTGGAACAATCCCTTTCCCTGGTCTATCTTCAAGCTAATGACTTGAGCAATCGGAGACAGACTTCATGACAACTCTGTTTTAACACTTATTGGCAGCAATCGGGTCATTCCGTACCCGATCTCCGCATTAGTAATCAGATTTTACTAAGAATACAGTTCGTTGGAAACATTTTTAAGCATTAATAAAAGATCTAACTAAAACTACCAGAAATCAAAGTCCCCTACATTTACAAGAATAAATCATTTATTCCCAGCTTTGATTATTATATTACACACACAAACCTGTTTTAGGACTCTAGTGTTCCAGCTTAAAATCCAAGACGCTCGCGCGGCCTGTCAAAACATTGTCAGTCTCCGACAACAGATAAAAGGGTGTGAACAATCCATGAGATTTCAGAGCGGAGCTTTGGCAGGACAGCTATTATTTTCAACCTTGAACAGAAGGACTAACGTGCCGCTTTCGGATATATATATATATATATATATATAAATAGGGTTTTTTTATATTCCTGATTCTTCCCTCAGCTGCATAGAGAATATGTGTCCTGCCTACTGAAGCAGTCAGTTTCTCACTCTAGATTCATTTACCATTAATCATCTCTCTTCACTTCACGAACGAGTGCAATTGCAGGCATGTTTTGATTTGCTCTAAATTGACTAGTAATGGTGGGTCCAGACATCAGATATGATTGTAATTACGTTTGTGTCATCGTGGTACACTTGTGTGCCCGGTATGACAGCACGGAGACAGCACGAAAGTGTCCCAGAAAGGCATTATTGGAAGGAGAAAAAAAAAAAAGCTCCAGATATGAGAGAGATATAAGCCTATAAATTCATCTGGCTTCTTCAATTAGAATATCAAGTGTTTGGAAGGCAGATTTATGGACGAGCGAGTAGGGAATCCACACTAAAGCAAAAATCATTTGCCGTCATGAGTGTTTCATGTCCTCTTTACAGGTAATCAGACCTAGTTCACACAGAGTTATTTTGCAGGCGGAAAAATCTGCCTCAAAATTCCTTCAGGATTTTCGGCCGCGGCCATTGAGCGACGCGAACAAAAAACTCAGCGAAAGCCGCTTTCTCTGCCTCCCATTGATATCAATGGGAGGTCTGAGACGGAAACGCCTGAAACAAGGGCATGACGCTTTCTTCCTGCGAGCGTTTCTTTCCGCTTGCAGGAAAAAAACGTCTTGATTTCAATGGCAGGCGTTTTCGGAAGTTTTTTTGGCACGGTGTCTGCATCCAAAACACCACCAAAAAATTGTGTTAATTTATTGCATTTCAAGACGTTTACCATAAAGAAAGAAATTTACTGTGCGTCTAAATCTATGTTCACACCTGTGGCGAGTCTTCCCATTGTTCTGATCCCTGAGAGCAGCAGAACAAGTGAAAAACCGGAAGCGATTGTTCCGTTGCACCATGGACACCACCCATGACTTTAATGGGTTCCGTCGGTGTGTCCGTGATTTAACTGGAAACAATAGTGCAGCATGCTGCACTACTGCTTCAGGTAATCCCGGGCGGACCTGTGACGGAGGCCGCTAACGGAGCCTCCAACGCACATGTGAACGAAGCCTAACTTGGAATAAAAAGCTGCTGCCTTGTTGGCGTAAAAGTATCAAATGTTATGAAAGTAAGAACTATAATACATTGCTAAGAATAAGCAGGAGTTTGGGGAGCAAGATGGAGACTCATTAATAATGGGCATTTAATTTTTTTTTTTTAAAAGTGCCAAATAATGGTGGACAGCCTTGTGATAGATGATGCTGTATGTTGTAAATCCAGTTGGGTGACCATAATAAAGGGGTTGTCTTATCTCGTAATGAAGCAGCTGATCGCCGGGGGTCAATAAATCAATTAGGTAGGAGCTACATGGCAATGTCTGCTGAAGACCATAGGAAAGTACTGTGTAACATCCAGGCGCGATGCACTCCTTGAAATCACCAGAACTCACAGTCATACAACAACCCCATTGACTTCTACAAGAAGATTACAAAAATAATCATGACATTCAGGTCTAGTTAATTTTGCTAGATCCCCCGCTGGAAAATTAAGCTAAGGCCTCATTCACACGGCAGGGTTTCCCGTCCGGGTGCCGGCCGTTCATAAATCGGCCGGCACCCGGCTGCATTAGGAATGATAGACCCCTAATGGGGCTATTCACACGACCGATTTTTTGACGGCCGGAAAATCCGGCCGTCAAAAAATAGGACATGCTCTATCTTTGCCCGGACACCCGGCCGCCCGGCTCCCATAGAAGTCTATGCGGCCGGGTATTACACGGCCATCACCGGAATGTGTTCCGAGTGATGGCCGGGTTTCCCGGCGCTTGCGCTCTATCTCCTCCTCCTCACAGCGCAGAGTGCATGTGAGGAGGAGGAGTTGATGCCATTCTGACGAATGGCATCGCTGCACACTGTGTTGCAGGGCCGGGGTGTACAGCAGGTGGAGGGAGCGCTGCGCTGGCTCCCTTCCCCTGCTTGTTAAAAGCACCCTGGCTCGGCGACACCTTAGATGGCGCCGCTAGTAGCAGCAGCTGCTGCGGCTGCTACTACTGCAGCGACGCCACTATAGCAGAGCGGGGAGGTATCTCCCCGCTCTGCTATGTGCTAGCCGCACTTTAGCTCCTTGAAGGAGCGGAATCCCCGTGTGTTCGGGGATTCCGCTCCTGGACAGAGCGCTTGATGTCTCTGTCCATATCTGGGCAGTGACATCAGGGGAAACTCCTGAAGCGGAATCCCCGAACACATGGGGATTCCCCTTCAGGAACTGCCGCTGATGTCACTGTCCGGATCTGCCCGGCCCGGCACGGATGCATAACTTTATGCAAACCGGCCGGGCAGAATGGCCGATTTTACCGGCCGGCACTCGGGCTCGGACCCGACCCGGTCGTGTGAATCCCGCCTAAAGCTGTGTCAGACTCTTAGTTGGTACTGCAATGTATAAGATTATAGTTGACTAGATGATACCTTAGAAATATTTTTAAAAAGTTGGAAGCTCCACCAAAGTTAATGTATCTTTTATTTCTGCTTACGTCCATGTGACGACTTACGCATTATACTATTAACAGCCATAAAAAATATTGCCCATGACCATAGCACCGCCGGTTCAGAGTATTATGTAATGGCCCGCTGCCAGCAACACAAAAATAACACAGCTGATTAACACAATAGCACTGGATTCTGCGATCTGTACAAAGCCCTCGGAGCAAAGCAGGTAGGAAAGGGTTACAGTACTCACCTGGAACTGTGCTCACGCTTTGTACAATCAAGAAAGGTAGAAGAATGCTAAAATTCAGCACTGACCTTTTTACCGACTAAGTGTGGGTTGTATATTTTAGCCCGGAGAATAAACAATTCCCTAAATTAAGCGTAATTACCGGTCATTACTATTGAACTTTTTTTTATTATTTTTACTCCCCTCATTATTTAATTACTTCTTATTCATCCAAAGTTATTCTAGGACACATAGTGATTAAATAAAGGGAGCAGACGGTGGATACTCATGAACACAACAGATAAACCACAAGGATTTCTGTCTTTCCCTCAAAGGATTAAAATAAATTAATAAATAAGTGGGAGTTTTCTTTCTGAAGATGCAGACGAGATCGAAATGTAAGATTTGAGTAGACAATTAAAGACCATCAAAATCACCCAGGAGCATCAAGATGCAAAGGAAAAGAGACTGCTCAACAATGTGGAGTTCTGGTAGGTGAACGGATGTTACTGAGACCTACTGAAGACCAACAGATCCTTTGGGTGATGACCCTGCCATGTACAGTGCATTCGGAAAGTCTTCAGACCCTTTCACTTTTTATTATGTTGGGGCTTTGTGCTAAAATAAAATAAAAAAATCAAGTTTTACCCCATCATTCTGCACTCAATACCTCAATGACAAAGTGAAAACAGAATTTTAGAAAATTTTGCAAACATTTAGAAATGAATAACGAAACTTTCAGACCCTTTGCTATGATAATCGAAATTTAGCTCTTTTCAGATCATCTTTGAAAAGTTTCTACACTTTGATTGGAGTCCACCTGTGGTAAATTTGGAAAGACACAACCCTGCCTATATAAGGTCTCACAGCTGACAATGTATATCAGAGCAAAAACCAAGCCATAGGAGGAAGGAACTGTCTGTAGAGCTCAGAGACAGCATTGCGTGGAGGCAAAGATCTGGAGAAGGTTACAAAAAAAATTCTGCTGCACTGAAAGTTCCCAAGAGCACAGTGGCCTCCATAATTCTTAAATGTAAGAAGTTTGGAACAACTAGGACTGATGAAACCAAGATTGAACTTCTTGGCCTCGTTTCTAAGCGTCATGTCTGGAGAAAAATCAGGCACGGTTCATCACCTGCCCAATGCCATCCCTACAGTGCAGCATGGTGATGGCGGCGGCATCATGCTGTGGGGGTGTTTACCATCGGCTGGGCCCGGGAGACTGGTCAGGGTTGAGGGAAAGATGAATGGACCAAAGTACAAAAATATTCATAATGAGCACCTGATCCAGAGTGCACTGGACCTCAGACTGGTCCTAAGGTTCACCTTCCAACGAGACAATGAAACTAAGCACACAGCCAAGACAACACAGGAGTGGATTAGGGACAACTCTGTGAATGTCCTTGAGTGGCCCAGCCAGAGCCCTGACTTCAATCCAATCGAACATCTCTGGAGAGACCTGAAAATGACTGTCCACCGATGGTCCCCATCCAACATGACAGAGAAGAATGGCAGAAAATCCCCAAATCCAGGTGTGCAAACCTTGTGGCATCATACCAAAGAAGACTGGAGGCCGTTATCACTGCCAAAGATGCTTCAAATAAGTCCTGAGTAAAGGGTCTGAATACTTATGTCATTGCAATATTTTAGTTTTTCTTTTTGAATAAATTAGCAAATTTCACCAAAATTCTGTTTTCACTTTGCCATTATAGGGTATGGAGTGCAGAATAATGTGGAAAAACAAATTTTTTATTTTATTTTAGCACAAGGCCTTAACATAAAAAAATGTGAAAAAATTGAAAGGGTCTGAAGACTTTACGAAGGCTTTGTATAATGTACTATCTTTGGGGGTCTTTGTGACAGTTGTGTGTCACGGAAATATCAAAACCAAGTTATACAATTATAAAGATTTTTTTTTTCTATCTACTACTGATCCGAGAATAGACTAGAAAAACAATCCACTCAAAAGAAAAAATGTATTCCATTCCTTATCAAGGCAATGTCAGGATATGCAGAATGTGTGTGACTCAATGTCACCAATAGTTGCCAACTATTTGACACATCCAACTTCAATAGAACTCAGTAATAAATACTGAGCAACAAATACCTCTGAATTTTATTGAATTGTAACTTTCGGTATTGGCGATGTTCTGATATGTGATAGATACGTGTGAGACAATCAAATAGATGAACCCTGTGATCTCAGACCACTATGTATTTCAAGAACATAAAGACTGTATAGAGTTGTATTCGTATAACCAAGAGTGTTTCTGTGTAGTTTTTGGGACCTTCCTACGAAGAACAGGGGCTGGGCTTAGAGGAGTTCCCTTCTTTAGAAAATTCCTACTTGGAATCCCTTGACAAAAAGCTGATAAAGTGCCCTCTCCACCTGCTGGTACCTTAGTAATCAGCTGCTACCGTTGTGACAGGGTTCCGTTGTTTTGACGGAATCAATAGCGCAGTCGACTGCGCTATTAGTTTAGACAAGAACGGAATCCTGTCCCAACGGTGACAAACGCAAACCATTAGCTAGGTTTCCGTCACCATTGAGTTCAATGGTGAAGGAAACGGAAGCTAAGGTTTCCGTTTGCCTTTCCCTTGAGGGATTAACCCGACTGAAACCTCAGACGGAACCTCTCAATGGAAGAGCAAAGCTGATGTGAACAAGCCCTTAGTGTTCAATTTCGCTGCAGCGCCTCCACAGGGAAAATGAAGCATTACACAGTACCCATTCATAACAAGTTGTCTGTGTACTGCGGGGCACAATAGATGAGAACAGAGGACCTTCTAAATTAATTAAGAATTCCTTAATAGCGTGCATGAAAATGGATTTTCTAAAGTGGACATCCCCTATAAAATGTTCCACGATTTGCTAAGAATGCTGCGACAGTAACAAAAAATATCTGTCCAGTCGCAAAGAGGTTTGAGCATTATAAAGCCCTTTCATTCTAGAACTTAGTGGTGGTCCGAGATACTTTAATAATGTGATCTTCTCACATGTATTTATCACATCATTTATCATATAATTTTGACTAAATTTCCCCTTTTAAATTGCGTGATAATTACAATGTACCAATTGAGATGTGTAACCAGTCAGTACAGGACATCGCACCACTGAAATCCGGCATCCATAGCCTATGAAAGATGCTGGATCAACAAACAATCCAGGCAGACAAAAAGGTAAAAACATGAGGGTAGAGATCTTCCAAGGAGACGTTACCCAATGCAAACGAATATAAAGTCTAAAAGGAAATGGGGTAAATGACACGCCAGTATTAAACTCATTTACGTTGGCGTAAAATGCGCTAAATATATTAAGATGTGCACACCTCTCAATATTGATGGAGCAACTTCGGCTGTCTGTGCGACAGAAATGCAAATCTACGCCTGATATGAGCAGGTGTAAATTTGCGGCATAACTTACGCCAGTTTCTAGCATAAATTATGATAAATCTGTCGTTCAAGTGCACAAATGACATAATTTATCTAGAACATAGTACCTTTCCTGTACTCATTAATATGATCGCGATATGTATCTCTGACCCGTATTTCAGCATTTATTAATCAGTTACACGGCTTAGATCACCAACCTAAAAGAAAAAACTATTTTCACTCCCCCTCCCCACCCATCATCACTGCGGAGATGTGCGATAATCGTATTACTTCAACTATTTTCTAAGTTCTCCCTGTGGACTACTTAACATTGTAGACCTAACAAGACAGCTACTCAAGTGCACAAAACGAGGAGCCTGAGCAGCACGGCAGATGGGGTGGAACAAAGATGAAAAGAGGAATGGATCCAAGATGTCACATACTTTCCACTTAACCATGAATTTTAATTTTTTTACTTTTTTTACTTGCAGAGGTGACACGCAGGGCATGGCATGACTGTGATTACAGGCACACAGGGGCTATGGACGTACGGCTTTGTGGCATCTAGAAACAAAACAATGAACTCGGTACCGAGCACACTGAAAAATGATGGACGGGTAAATTTATGGTTTAAAATATTATGGCATATTTATAACGTACATTTTATATCGTTTTTGGTTATTTCCATGAAAAAACGCTCCTATACTAAATTAATGGCGTGTAGCTGATTTGATTCATGGGAAATCTGTATGCCTATGCGGACATTCAAAAATTAACCTGTGCCCATGACCAAAGTTTAAAAGTGTGGGGGAAAAAAAAAAAAATCTAAAAAAAAAGCTTCAAGATATAAAAATATAAAAACAAAACAGGTTTTAAAAGAATCTAAAAATATTGTTTAAATTCTAAAATAAAAGTCTAGCAACTAAAAAACAACAAACGTACAACACAAAAAAAATGCTAAAAGAACCAGAGAGAAATAGTGTTCAGTCAGTATTTGGAGATTTAATCTGTACGTACATGAACTTATTGACAAAAAAAAGCTACGTGCGTAACACAAAACGGATGGTAGCAATGCAGACGATACTCCAGCTGTGTGTACAGACACTATTCATATCACCCTCACAAAACAAAATATAATCTCAAGACGGCTATAAAAAAAAAAAATTTATAAATAAATCACCCATCATTTTCAGTGAGTTAATGGGATTTGACATCCCCCACCTGCCTCTCCCATTGCAGGACAGAAAAGAAAAAACGAAGCACCGTATTCGTCTAATGAAAGGTCAATCCATTAGTTGGCACCTATTTGCAATATGAAGAGCCAACGTCTCTCGCTCGAAATTGCTGCTTTTGATTTTGGAATAACTGTAATTAAAGGCACGTTGCGCTTGGATTGGTGCCAATCACTGTGAAGCCTTAGGCTCGACCCACCATGCTTGCCGATGGGCAAAACCGCTCCATTAACTCCTGGGGAAATTAGCCGTCATTAAGAAGGAGATGCCCGCTCCTTCGTGTTGTCAAACTGCAATCATCACAGGGTCACAGGTGGAGAGTAAATACCTTCACTACAAGCCCAATTACGCCATTTACATTTCATTACAGAACCTGCCTCCTTTGATGGTGGGCCCTCTGCTGTTCCTGTTTGCAGATTTTTTGCATAAATGAAACGGATCGGAATGAGTTAACGTCTGGAAGGTGCAAGATAAAAGGAAAAACATTTTTCAGCAGTTAAAACAGAAACCACCCACATATACCAGCATGATCAAGTCTGCTTTTCACTGTATCTGACTAATGCAATCACACATTTCACTTCATTTATAAAATATGTTACTTCTCGATGTAAACTCTAGGATAAAAAAAAATGTTGACATTTTTGGGTCAATCTCAGGAGCGTTTACACTGCCTGAAAACCAGCCTGGGAAAGATCCTACCATGCTGTGCCACCAAGAGTGTTTCCCATTTTGCTTTCTCCATAGAGAAGTGAAGAATAAGGGAGGTCTACGAGCTGGGGAGAAGACCCATCCAGACAAGAAGATGAATGTGGGGCCCACTGTAAAACATTACGGTCCCAAAATTTAGTCTAACTTCAGGCAAAAACTGAACATAGCTTCACGAACTCAAACAGAGTTGTCCTGGAGGTCTTCTGGTGTCCTCTATAGGGTCAAAGTCGAAGCCTGAGCTGGGGAGGACAACAGAGAAGTGCGCTCATGGACCACTTGGGAGTCAATATGTGAAATGAGAAACCGGCTAACTCAGGAGTTTGTATCAGAGACTAACATCACTACCGGTGACCACAGATAGTGTGTCTATAAGGCAAACGAAAAACGGCTATAAAATACGGAGCTGATTTCAAGGGAAAACAGCCTCTGATTTTCAGCCGCTTTTTATGCATCAAGCGGTTTTTACAGCCGTTTTTAGAGCTGTTTTTCTATTGAGAATGAAAAACGGCTCAAAAAACGGCTCAAGAAGTGACATGCACTTCTTTTTTACGGGGCGTTATTTTACGTGCGGTTTATCCCAGACGGCTACGTAAAAAAACGCCCGTGGGAACGAAACACAGATTTTCCCATTGAAATCAGTGGCCAGATGTTTACAGGCTTTCAGCCCCCATATTTTCAGCCATTTTTCGGGGCGTTTACGGTGTATAGACACTGTGGTCACCAATATAGGAAGACAATAACAGATGAGGAGGAGGGTGGAGTTGCCTTTAAAGGGATCCACGTTACTTTCATATTAGAAATAAATGGAAAATTTCATTAAAACAAACTAAGATACAACAGAAAATAACTGCAACTCCTACCGAGGCGTATATAAATATGTATAGATGCGAACACATATATAAACAACATCACACAGGCAGAACAAAGCTCTCCACAATAGCAGTCTCCTGACTTAATATGCTTTCTGCATAAAATATTCATTTGCCATTTCACTGTGCAAAAATGAAAAATCTCACAGTATCTGTGACAAATACAAATCACCTCTCTTATTTTATAAAATCAGATAAAGAAAACAGTCTTTAGACTATTCCTACAAACATGCGACTGGAAAAATCTGAAATGTAAATTCTTTAAGTGCATTTGCCAAGGAGCTGAAAACTCTAAAATGAAGAACATAACCCAAGTAAAATCTACCAGCAGTGTAACCGGATCGATATACAAAGAAATGTGGAGAAAACGGCATTATAGATTTATTCCTCACACCCTGGTCCTCAGTACCAAGTGACGCACCATATTTTCTCCTCAGACTGTAAATTTATCTTTGGAGAGAGGGTTTCCAGCCCTGGTTGGTCCCATCCATTTTGCTACTGGGTGCCAGACTCTCCTCTGAAAAGGAACGGCATTTTCTAGGAAAAAAGGGGGAGGTAAATTGGACCAAGGGTCATGGGATGCCCACCCCTAGTTGGTTCTATCCCCTTTGCTACTAGGCAGCAAGAACTAGTGCAGGACTCGCCTCTAAAGAGGATCTGCATTGTTCGCAAATAAGGGCTATAGAGTTTGGCCAAGCGTCATGAAAAGGGCGTGGAGGGGGAAACAAACACCAGGCTCTTTTGTCCTGGGTAGCAAAACGGGCACCACAATGGTCGGGTCCATATTTGTATTTGATTTGTGGCCCCATCTTTTTATGTATGTCAGTGTCTACATTCATATATTAGGTAACTTATCGGAATCCTTCACTATGTAAGGGATCATTTAGCCTAAATAAGGTGCAATGTGGTTATCGTGTTAATGAGATGCATGAAAACACAATAAATTTCCATTATATCTTAGTGATGTCATTAGCTCAAAGTTAAAGATGAGTGAAACGATCTTCTCTGTGGTTGCCGGACACTGGGATGTATTGGTCTAACGGATTGCATACATTTAAGGTGGGCTTTTGGACAGTAAAAGGCAAATAGATTTCACAATTTTATTGTACAAACTAGGGATTGGGTGCAAAACCCTCTTCTTCGTTCTTTTTTAACAACTAACTTTCCTAACAGTTAATTAACAGTGGGGGTCTATCAGCTGGGACCCCGCCGGATGTGCAGAACCAATGGCCCTGGTCTCCATTATATTGGAGAAGCGCTGCTACTGTTCCTCTACACTGAATTCAGGGTTCGTTACGAGAATATGTAGCAGAGTTTTTTTTAGGGCAACATATAATCCTATTTCAACTGAATCAGACTAAAGACTATTAGAAAATAGTCTATTCTGTTGAGTGGGACTGTCATTGCCGCTGTAAAGTATTTGAACCTCCTCGGCTGGCCAGCGGTTTTATCAGAACCTTCCCAACTCTCTCCTACTTGCACGTCTCCTCAGAGGTAAAAGACACACACACACACACACACACACACACACACACACACACAACCCAGTCATTTTCCATATCTATGATATACTATGTGACTGCTACCAACGTACGTTGTGTCACGCTACCTAAAGCGGGCAACTATTTTTCATCATATAAATGCATACAGTACATAGCAAGAAAACAAAAAGTTGACAGAAGGCATCCGCAAGGTAATAAAGTTACATAATCTAAAGTTTCCCCTAACTAAATTGTCCACTTAAGCTGGCATAACATACGTCTTGTGCTGCGGCGATAAATATATTTACATCAACAATAGGAATACTTTCTAGAAGCTGATTGATGGCATGCGTGTGACCAGGACGGACGTGGTGCCCCAGGCTCTGCCTCCCTGTTATGCTGCACCAATGAGACAGACCACTTCTGGGCTTGTGCATTTGGATCATATTTTTTGTGACAGCTGGCATCGGGTACCTGAGCTTGAGATTTTCCATCTCGCTAATAAGCAGTGACTGTTCGAATGCCACGTATCTTGCAGGTCCTTCTTTTAAGTCATGCACACATCCAGCTAAAAAGTCTGATTGCACATGACTTCTCGCTGCACCAGACACCAACGCTGCCCTCTTTCTCCAGGAATGCCATGTAGTCACCTGCCAACAAGCATTTACTGTATTGTGCTTCACATCATCAGAGACGTCCTATGACCACGGAATTTATTATTTGTACAAGCTGCTCTTTACAAGGAGCGAATCTGCCGGCTATCACGTGGAACCACACAGACAATCCATGGAGGAATATTTCCAGAAACTTTGGTAAAAGCTAATTAAGTGTGCATAGTTAATAAGATCCGGGTGTCTGAAACAGCCTACAGAAAACAAAGTCATGATGAAGGCACAGACCGCTTTTACAATTCAGGCGTCTACATCTGTTGCTTTTCTCTATTCGATTCCCATTACAACCATTCTGTAGAATAGACCAGAAGTTCATTAATGAGAATGGTTGACGCGATCTCCAAATGTCTAACGGCGCGCTTCAAGGTCAAGAATCATGAAATGTAAAGAAGACTTCAGAGTCAACTATTAAACATAATGCTGGAATAAAAGCTATAAAATAGAAAAAAAAAAAGTAAGGGGGTTCTCAGGGAATATATAGGCAGCACTGAAATAACCCAAAACCAGACACCAAGCCTATAACATACTCACGGCTGAGATTCTTACACCCTAGCACTGGAAAGGCCACGCAGTGGTACAGTGCTTTTGTTTTATAATCAAAGGGGTAGTCCGATTTAGAAAACCCATTTCAAATACTATTAAAAGATAGGGGGTTACCATTTAAGGACACTTGTGTATTAGTCGGAGTGAATTGCGGATAAAAAGAACATCTCTCATTCTGTAGGATTGGGCATGTTTCTTCATTACACAGACAGCCCATCGATTTCAAACTGTTACGGTGTAATGCTTCATTTCACCTGCGGTGGCGCTGTAGGAAAATTTGATCCTTGCTGCCATGTTTCCATACAGATTACAGCAGATCGCTGGATGTCTCAGCAGCAGGACACATCGTAGTCAACTTATCGTCAGGGGTCCTTTCTAACAAAAAAGGATTGTTTAAAGTGGATGACCCCTTTAAAAATCTGCTTATTCCAGATTTTGGAGAAGTACCCATGACAGCTAAAGTCCCCAAGATCTGTGCTAGTAAACACAATTCAAGACAAAGTATATTACATTAGAGGACACCCAATGGTCAGTAATTGAACTATCTAAAAGCGTAAAGGAGAGTTATAGATTTGAAAGAGTTTATGTAAATTGCGAATAAAAGTCAGAAATACTAGTAAATGTAAGGACAGAGAATGAAGACTGTCCTTTCATAAAATGAAAACAATGACACATTATTAGATAAATCATCAAGAAACAGATATTACTTTAACCTGTATTAAGGGTAAAGCTAAATAACTAGAGACCAGTGACTTCACAGACCCGTGGTTGATGACAATGTATCGTATCTGTTCACTGGGGACCAATGACATCACTGATCCTGACACCAAATCAGTTCACTAAGGACCAGTGACATCACAGGATCAATGTTAATTACAAGCCAATCAATATACACACCTACCACCAACTAATATAACTATTGTCCCTCAACGAAAGTCTGCACTGTATACAAAATGGCCTGTATATCATAGTAGAGGCATGTTTGTCCTCAGGTAGGACCATTTGGCCCTAAAGAAAAAATGAAGTCACTTCAACTTTTTATGTTTACTAGCTACGGTCCACGGGCCTAGATGTAAAGGACACTCATCCCGTATCTTCACTCCCTTAGCAGAACTCAATAGGGTGGTTGGGGCCTCACTGAACAGACCATTGGCCGCGCTCTTCTTCATATGTATAGAGCTGGACCATAGCGTTTCTCATATGTTCCTCTTTATCTTTCCACTTTGCTCCCATAAGTTTTCCTACTCCTCCGTCGATTCAATGGACTATCACCCCTGGCGGACATAGTGCAGCCATCAGGCCACAAAGTCCTTCTACCCTTACCTTCTATCCCTGCATTCTCCTTCAGAGAAGAAGACAATGGGGCTTAGGGAATGCTGTTCCTTTCCGTATCTCATTCCTGCACACAGGGATTCATTAAGCATTAAGTCATTCAAACGACTCTACAAGATGAGAGACCGGGAAGAAGCTTTTCAGATTTCACCGAGAAAAAAGATCCTACTATTTGCCGTTATCTGGAACAACAGTCCATACAATTCACTTACTTAGTATCCTTGCCTCCTGGGCTGACAAATAGTCAAGTATGTTTTTTTTTAAAGCCTCGTGGTTAATGCAATAATCTAGAATAAAGGTCCACGATAATGTCCACGCCGCAGGCCCCTTCACAGGTGAGACGTTCTGTCTCAGATAATAAAAGCAGAGCTGTTTTTCCTTCTTATCAAAATAACTGCTGGGGAACCAATTCATATCAGACACGCTGAATATAAAACTGCTGAACCAGCGTTGTACAACCGAATAAACATGCAACTTGGTGTCGGGTTGTGTAGGAGGCGACATATACTTCATTACATTAGATTACTGGGACGTGAACGAATACAAATGGTACATCCACAGCACCACATCTATTTATAATTGGATTTAAATTTACTGGGCTAGTGCTGTTGGCTATTGCTCTCTGTTACCAGCTGTCCACAGCTATGGCTATTGCAGTGGTTATAGCATTTGTCCGTGTCCTATATTTCAGGACTAATCGACCATTTACATAGGACGATTAACTCAAGATAAGCACCGCATCACATACTGGTAGTTTATGCCTGATATATCTGCATTGAGGGGTATCTTAAATGACAAAAAAAAAGCCAGTTTTTTTTCCAGAAACAGCGCCACTTTGTCTATGTGGCTGCATCTGCTATTGCAGACACATTTAAAGGAGTTGTTCGGATTTCTTTAAAAATCAGCGCCATACCTGTTGACAGGTTGTGTGTGGATTTGCAGGTCAATCACATTCACTTCTATGGAGTTATGCTGCAATACTGGACAAAATCCACAGACCGGTGTGGCAGTGTTTCTGGAGGAAAGCAGACAGGTTTCTCTTACCTTGTACAATTTGGTTACCTGTGTGCTATCAAAATGAAGCTACAAAACTAAATATGGCACTTTTAGTCATGGGACAAGGGGTCATTGCACCATATTTGTACTGTTTGTCAATGGCAATATATATGGGAACAGAAAGCAGTGGTCTCCAACCTCCGTCTCTAAAGCTGTTGCAGAACTACAACCCCCAGCATGCCCTGTGCGGGATTGTGGCATGATTAAAAGATGCGTCATTATAGCCAGGTGTGCGGTTGCTAAAACAGTCCTTAGTTGGTATCGCATTATTAGAGGATTCATACACCTGCCTATTCTCCCTGGGTCTATGTTACAAAAAATAAAATTATATCTGACTCGTGTTTCTGAATTTGTAATCAACAGATTGCAATTAAACAGAGCCAAATGTATATTAAGCCTGGGGCGGGGGGGGGGGAGGGGGTGGGCTGTAGATGTCAGTAACGTATAGGCAGGTAGTGAGGCATGGAGGCATAGCAACCCCAGAGCTCACATGAGTTACATAATTACCCTACAGACTCTAGCACATGTAGATAAACTACATTATAATCTCCGTTGGTACAAGAAAAGAAATCTCAGGAAAAGTAGTCGTCTTCTGTCAGTTGTCAAAGGAATACTCCAGGCAAAACCGATACACTGTTATGTTAAATGCAAGGTCTGTGGGGGCGGAGCATGACAAGGATTCAGAAAACACCAAAATGAGCATCACTGTGTGATGCCCCGCCCCCTCAGGCCCTGCGCTAGGCATAACACAGTGTATAAGGTTTACCCAGAGTGTTCCTTTAAGAAATTCTATCCAGCTGCTTATATGACCCCCATCACAACCCCCTCAGAGGCTGCCGCTGAACTTTGCCAGACACCTAAACAGCAAATCTGAACCAAAAAGGTTGTCTGGATAAGCTAGGTGACCACTTCTGTAGGGCTGTGATAGAGGCCATACGAGTGGTCATCCAGCTTTGACAAAAACAAATATAACAAGAGACCGCTAAATAAAAATTTTTACCAACTTGACCGAAGGGGACAAGAGAAAAAATTTGATTTACTGGTTCATTATTTGGTGATTTTTACTAGAAATTCTCTTTAATACATAAATTCACTGTAAAGCTATGCAGCACCATAAGCAGGACCCTGTACTGCACGCCTCGGGAGTACCCTGCAGCTCCCTACTAAGCAGGGACGCCGTATGATGCTCTGCGTGAAGCGGATATGTCGGAGATATTCTCCCCTGGAAGTAATGTTTCTAAGGCTCTGTTCACATCACATTTCGTCAAATTTGACGGGACAAATAGCTTCTAATTTTTTTAAACAAAGCGATGGAGAACTCTGTGGACCCCTTTGTAAATCAAGTCCATCAGGCGCCGCTGGTGTCCACCGCTTGATGGATTTGGTGTTGCGTTGGACGCAGATGTGAGCAGAGCCTTAGAGAGTTTATCTCCATAGAACGGCATCTGATAGAACATGCCACCAATTTTCATCCTGTTGGATGGATTCATATAGGAATATGGCCCTATAGACGTCTGTGCGTGCCCTATTACGGCTTTGTACTATTCCGTGTACACGAGTACCCCGACAATAACTACAAAGACAATATTTTTGCTTCATTCTTGATGACTGGACAGGACAGTATATGCGACGTACGCGAGATTAGTGGGAGGAAGTCAGCAGCGGCAGTAAATAGCCGTGCCGGCTTTATCTTAAGCATTTCATAGCCACTTGTGACGCCGTTTCTCCACGATGAGTATGAAAAGACTGAAAGAATGAGCCACTCTCTACAACACGGAGCTTTCTACTCCCAAAATGTTACTTTTCTGGAATAGAATAAAATCCATCCACAAGATACAAGCGTCTCCTGTACCTTCATTTACGTGAATAACTTCATTTGTTACTAGTAAGAAGAAGCCGAAGCAGAACTTATTATTAGTAAAGAAAAAAAAATATTTTAACGTGAGGCTCCACCTTTCATCAGATCGTCACATTTGTAATATATCTTCATTACTTTATCTGCGTTACTTATTTGGCGTGAAGTTAAAAAAAATCTCCATTTGCTACATGGAAACCGTCAAGAAGTTGCCGTTAATGGATCTTGCACATTGTTATCTTGCCATAAATGTGCTGTGGCAGCGTTACAGTGTCTGTAAATTCATAGACCGTCCGTAAAACGTGACTTTTAGGCCAGTATCTATAATAAATATGAATATGTTCAGCAGTTACTGTATTTGTATGTTCATGTGGCTGGAGCTGGGCTGCCGTAGGGATCTGTGCAAGTCATAATTATGACCTGCTTGTTAGTGGTTTCCAGATAGCAACAGATTTTTTACTTCATCGCCTAGGGTAAACACTAATAAAAAATAGCCAAGATACGTTACAAGGGGTGCTAGATTTTGGCCACCTACTTTTTTCAATGTTAGTGAATCTGACGGAAGCCTCAAAATTAGGAACGCCCAAAAATAAAATTGTGAATGTATATTTTCCCTCTGGAAGACGGAATAAGCAAGTGCTCAAAATCCAAGTCAGAGTATTTTGGGAGACCTTATGTCCTTTCTAACTGACTGATGGAGCGGATAGGTGGGGTGCTCTCTCTTAATATAATTTGGGGCTCATTTCAAATACCTTGCCCCTTCAGGACCTTGAGGGGGCTCTCCAGTAAATGCTTCCACTAGGTTATGCTTATTATGGCATGATAATATGTTATAAATTGAAGCGGTATGTTCTATTGAGACCGAGAAACACAATTTCTGTTGGTCGGCTTAAATGGAAATACTTCTACGTGACCTTGAGTTGCGTTTAGTTATTTTTTGGGGAGGGTGACAGATTTTCAGCTCAATTCTACTAACTTGAATGGGGCTGAGCTGCAATACCAGACAAAGCCTATGGACAAGAGTGGCACTGTTTCTGGAGAAAAAAAAAAGAAAATGGCCTTTTTTTTTTATAGTCTCAACTCAATCACAATTCTCATGATGGAAAACGTTATTTGTCTGGTTTCTCAGTAGGCATGTAAATAATAAAGTTTGCTCAAACATATACTGGCGGGTGTCTGATAGTGCAGTGCTCACTTAAATGAGGCTGAACTGCAATACCAGAGACAGCCCATGGACAAGAGTGGCGCTGTTTCTAGGCCGTATCAACAACCATTATAAAAAACTAAGATCCCACAAGACACTAGGACCCAACGTTCTGAAAAATGTACGCAGGTTCACTGCACTATTACTAAACCAAACCTCTTTATTACACCTCGGCTCATTATATTGCATTCATCAATATAAAACATCACCTCTCCCTTAACTTTACAACTATTTCACTGGTACAAAATTCTAATTGCTGCTATTAAATGGAAGTACTGTAAAGGTTGTCAGTGAGTCAGCGATGAATTTCCCTATCGGAGTAGAGTTGCAAGAGCAGGAAAAAAAAAACGTAATGATGGGGAAACTGAAGATCTTGTTTTCCCGAGAAGACGAAAGATCAGAGGACACCGCTAGGAGGAGGAGAGTAACTGGCGTAGCGCAGAGATAATCACCTACATCTAGCGTGTTCATGTTCAGGTGTGTTAACCCATTTACAACCCTCATTGGGGACTAGATAATGACTATATTAAAGTATGGGATCTATGGCAAAAAAAATTGCAAATCTACCTAATTAGTGGCGAACCACCCGGGACATGACCTCTGTCCGCTGCTTCATTATTCTTGGCGGTATTGGAAGCTAGAGGCTGCCGATATGCTGCAGCCATGAAACATTCAGTGACTTGGAAGACTGCAGCCTAAGGGGAGTCATAATCCAGCCTCCTTGCATCATAACTAACGGCCATTAAACCTTGGAACAGTCACAAATCGATGGTCCGTAGAGTGATTTATTTATGGCTGCACCAAAGCAAAGGGTCAGTGCCATGAATTTATGGCCTGAGAACAGGGAGGTTATGAGTAGAGCAGACATCTCCTGTCCTCATGGGCCATCTTTTAGAAGAATGTATAGGACTATTTTTGGCAGTCTGTTTTAGGGCTTCTACTATGGGATACATGTAAAAGTCAATCATGGCGACGCTAAAGGCTGTTTTTTATCTGAAACTGTATAGAAATGAAGAAGATTTGTCAGCGCTTGTAGTGTACTAGCTCTAAGAAGGTTCAGCAAAGAAGCTAAGGGCAGAAAGAACGACGTTGCCCTCAACGTTACACAAGTGGGACCAAAGTCTTGTTTATTAAAACTGTGGCTTCCTGGGGATGAGTGAGAACAAGCCTTAAAGGGGTTAGACAGGATTAGAAAAACATGGCTGTTTTCTTCCAAAAACAGTCCCACATATGTCCACAGGTTTGGTGTAGTATTGCAACTCAACCGCATTGACTTCAAAAGGAGCTCAAGGGCAATACCAGACAACTCATGGACAGGTGTGACGCGATTTTTGGAAGTATCCTGTACAATCACTTTAAGTGTCGGTTATTTAGCAGAATTTCAGCTGCCTTTCTGTTATAACAGACATGATGGGGTTTATGGGTAAAAGGATAAGCCCAGCGGACCCAAAAATGTGACTTCAAAACACTCAGAATGTTTGACAATCAGATATGGACTAACTATGGACCATTCCATTTAAGTCCGGACTCGTCCACCAGAGGAACCTGCGATGGGCCCAGGCACGGACACAATAATGGCTCCTAATACAACAGGGGCCACCCCATTTGGTGATGAGCCACTACAGTTGATTTCTTATGAGTTGGTTCACAAATAAGACCTTATTGATATGTCCTGGTGGGCCTAAGGTACCCCAGTCAACGTTGATACAAAAAGCCAAGGTGTGGCCACATACAATAGAGGAAATATGAAGCAAAGGCCAATACTACATAGATCAGAATTGTGGCCAGGACCATTTCAACACCATGAAAACACATTTGGAGCATTTAAGAGTTATTTTTTAATTACATTTATAAATCGATTTATGATGAAAAACAAAGCAAAAGTTCTGGGGTGCACGTGCTCTATAGCAGCTAAGTAATGGACTCCCTTAGTCAGATCCGACCACAAATTTCTCTCAAAAATTCTATACTGTTCCATTGTACTATACAAGATGCCAAAAGTACATTTCTACATAAAAAAATAAAAATCATCAGTATATTTAAGACCTTTCTTTGCAAAATCACTTTTTAGGAAAGTTGGGTGACAACCAATATGGCCAATGCAGCTTTCAAAAGGATTGTCACCCAGCTTTTCTAGCCTTCTGAGCAGATCTAACGGGTTATTTAATGATATAGGATCGGGGGACGTGTCGCTAGTTAACTACATAATTTTACCATTAAAGAGTCAATAAAGCTGAGTAAATAAAGCTGAAACCCAGTGGGAGCTGTAAAAGTAGCCATGTTGGTGGTCATTCAGCTTTCTCAGAGTAGAATTTTTAACAACTCGACATTGAGGACAACTCAAGGACTGGACTCGTTTTAGGGTTCGCAAATTAGGCAATTGCCAAGGGCCCCTTGTTTCTCAGGCCACTTTGACACGGCAGGATTTTGGTCAGTATTTTGCATTAATATTTGGAAACCAAAACCAGGAGTGAGTCCAAAACACTCAAGCGGGTGTTCGATCCGTGATATACTGCCGACATAAGGGACATACCGTATATCACCGACCGAACACTCCCGTGTAAAAGTGGCCTTATACTTTTTTTTTCTCTGTGTAGGTTCCACTATGAAAGTGGCCTAAGGAACCGGGCCCACGTAAAACAGAACCCATAGTCATAACCCACCTAACAGTGGAGCCCGAGACCACCACCGCTGGGACCCCCAGCGATCAAAAGAACGGGGGTCGGCTATCTCCGCCAGTCTCATAGAGAATGAAGGAACAGCAGTGTGCATGTGTTACTACAACTCTGTTCATTGTGAGGACTCGGGACCACAATTTTCTTGATCACTGGGGGTCCCATCGGTGGGACCCCCAGCGATCAAACACATATGAACTATAGCATAAATCGAAAGAAGGAAAAGGCTGGCACTGCTGAACCGGCACTGAAAGGGTAGGAGTATATCAAATGGCTTTTTTCCTTTATGGATTGTTGCAGACAAGTTGCCCCGGAGTTGCTCATCGAATGGTAAAGCACAACCAACTTGATATAAACATGTAGAAATTATCGAGGCACTCACCGGACTTGCAACACGGTTACTTTATTCAGAAAGATCTCAGTCAGGCTGTGGAATGACCATATCCTGACCGAGATCTTTCTGAATAAAGTAACCGTGTTGCAAGTCCGGTGAGTGCCTCGATAATTTCTACATGTCTACATATGAACTATAGTGTGGATAGGTGAGAAGGTGTTGCGGAGGGATAACCGCTAAAATAATAACCACTTTACCGACTGCATTGGGAATTTTACTATTAACCCCTTTACTACTCTAGACCACCAGGGATGGGACTATTAAAGCAACCCTCCGGTTTTACAGAGAAATCACGTGAGCAGCACGGGAGGGTCACTTAAAGAGGATCTAGAATATGTAAGTTTGTGATATTTTATGTAATAGTGTATAATAATGGCGGCCCTACATTGTTTTTTTGCTCAGGGCCCCATTTTCATCTGAAGCGGACCCTTATATTTCGAATGATTTTTTTTTTTGTTTTATTTTAGCTCGAAGTTGGCTCGTAAATCGCGACGTGGCACAGACACATTTACATAGAAGCAGATTGTTTGCTAATGCAGATCGGCTTGTAAAGCGACCATTGATCTCCATAATCCATATAAATTGCTTAACAAATGACTTCAATGATTCCATCTCTTTGTGAATGGTACAAAGCAGATCACAGCAGGGCTGCAGTCATGTCTTAATGTTATGCACCTGTTAGTATCAGAAGACACATTGAAACGTGGTGAGCATTTCCACGATGCTTTTCATTTCTGCGATTTCATTGAAATTCACCGATTTTAAACGGAGCGTCTTCACCGACCAGGTATTGCTTAGGGAAATGGTGTTTCTCATGCTAGTCATCGCTCCAGCGGCCCCACGTCTTGTCAATACGAAACAAGATTCATTATTATTCCTGTCTCTCCTCCGGCTCAGACATAGTATATTAATGAACATTTATCTCCTCTCAAATTTTATTATACCGGCCGATTATTAGAAATATCTGTGTGACAAACTACTGACCAAGCTGAATGTATATACTGCCGACACAAACGGTATAGAACCTCGCCAGCACACATGTAGTTAATATGGGAGCCTTTTTTTTTTTTTTTTAATATCTCATTCCATTTCAAACATAATATAGTCAAATTCCTTTACTCTGGCATCTGACAATCCAGAAATTCAGATAATCTCCGATAATATAGATTGTCACAAGACTAGAAGGATGCCGAGCAGCGAGAACCAATCCAGAGACTCCTATTACCCCAAAACAAGCAGCCATGTTGCCATTTTATTTTTGATACTTTTTTATACATACTTTATGTCCATCGAATAAATCAGAACACTTGATAATTGGAACCTACGAGGTCTTGTTAATTCCAGATTAAAGGATTTTTACTGGAATTAAGATTTGTATTTTCTAAAGGCCTTTTTACACGGGCCAATCATGGGGCAAACGAGTGTTCATATGAACGCTCGTTCGTGATCATTGCCCTCTATAAACAGGGCAACGATCAGACGATGAACGAGCAAACGCTCATTCATCGGCTGATCGTGTCATCTAAGCAGAAATAAATATTATCATGATGGAAATGTATAGGGACGAACTATCGTAGTAACAATCGCTCGTCCCCATACATAACCAATAATTGCTCCTTGTGAAAGGAGCGTCGATCAATGATTTGTCTCGTTGATTGGCGCTTGTTTTTACAGCCAAAATTGGCCGGTGTAAAAAGACCCTTAACCCAAAAATCTTCAAGATAAGATGATTGCAGCTGAGCCGCAATCTTTAAAGGGGAAGTCCACCTATTTAGCTCTGGATTAAAGATTTTTCCTGGAATTGACTAGATTCAGCTGATGAGCTTGGACTCACCCCACACAGGAACGACCTTTGTAAGTTATTCACTACTGTCCACCCCATCTCCATTCAAAAATCGTTCTTTGCACTGGCACACTGTAATATTTTCTAGAATATACACCAGGTGGTACAGACAGACATTTAATTCAATTAGGATCTTGAATTGTTTGCTTTCCTGTATTAACTATGCAGCCCCCACCCCTCGCAAAGAAATTATCAGGGTGACTTCCAGAAGCAATCACCTGCGATCAGCAGCCGTCAGTGGGATTTTCATGCTTGGCCATTTCATGAGGGAGTTCCGAGCAAAACAGGACTGGTCCTGAACTAGATGCATGAACCCCTTTAGGCGACAGCTACCCCTAGACTTTTTGTAGTGCTACTGATTGATTTTGATTCTTGAGTGACAGCTGCAGTCCACAAGAGTGCAGGGAACTCAATGTGTTCATGTGGACTGCAGCTGTCACTCAATAGTTAGGCTGGGTTCACACGAGCATTTTACGTCCGTAATGGACGGAACGTATTTCGGCCGCAAGTCCCGGACCGAACAAAGTGCAGGGAGCCGGGCTCCTAGCATCATAGTTATGTACGACGCTAGGAGTCCCTGCCTCGCTGCAGGACAACTGTCCCGTACTGTAATCATGATTTCATGGAGGCAAAGAACTTCTTTAAATATTGCAGAAAAAAATGCTACATATTCAATGGACTGAATATAAAATCACGCAGCATTATAACAGTATAAACATACAACTGAGAAAAACACCAGCTGTGAAGGGGAAAAAAAAAGTAGAAATTGACTAACTGTTTGTGTTGTCAGCGGTGAAGAATACTGCGCTACAATTATCACACCTGGCTGGATGTATAAGCTATTTGTCACATCACAATTATATATTTGGAAAGCATCAAAAGCCGCGTAACTGCAGCCTATATTTCTTCTCCTACTTCTGTGGATCTCCCTCCAGCATGAACGGACTAGAAGAGACCACCTACCCGGCCCTGATTCCCCTTGTAGATGAGGAATATCTCATTCACTGGTGACAATTAGGTAGGATAGTGACAGTCTTACCGTTCGGCTTATGTTTACAACCAACACATTACACCCATGAAGACTAATATGCAAGATATTTGTCGCATTAAAGGCATAGTTCACTTTGCAAATTGACTGCTCAAAAGGCACCGCGAGTGGGTGCAGATCATTCAGTATCTTAGTGACCATTGTTCCAGCTTCACACAAATTCTTCAGTGATCAGCTGTTCTTCGCAGGGGAACTGTTTTACCATTGCTCATTTTTCCTACAGTGCCCCCGCAGGGAGATCAAAGTATTTCAGGATGCCCACATTTGATAAAGACAAGTGTTCCTCAAGCACCAAGAGGAGTCCTTTTGGATTAACCAGAGCTCAACTGTACTAATAAGCAAAACACCAAGGGACTGACCATAGATGCGAACTACTGTGAAAGATTTTCATAGATCCAGAAACGAGTAGCTATGGTAAACCATTTGTGCTGCTCTGTGTCTACAGGATAAATGGAGCTCCAAGCTGGGTAGACGGCCCATTTATTGCATTTTTTCACAAAAGATATTCTGCTATAGTTCCCATGGAGGTAGGAAGCATGGCAAAAATAACTTCCAATAGATCCCTTTGGAACTAGTATAGGTTATGAGACCAGGAACCCAACCTACTGACAATGCCCACACTTTAGCCAACCTTGAAGTACTCTGAAGAATTTCCATTGCCAGTTCCACCTGCAGAGGATCGTCCCATTATTATGTTGTACTGTGGTTTTTCAAAGTATTTGGAAGGTCTATGATGGCTTTAACAATAGGAAGTAGCTTGCCTAAGCTCCTGCCCCATACATGGAGGAAGACATGACTTGTTAGGCTATGTTCAGACCTAGCATAATTGATTATCTGACCATTTTTTGGGGGAAAATCTGCAGCATATCACAATAGTAGCAAAGTGGATGAGATTTGAATAATCTCATCCACATGCTACAGAATATTTCCATGCAGATATTCACCTCAAGTGCAGATTTTTTTGATCCCCAAAATAGATGGACAATGGTGGCATATTTGTTGTCAATTTTCTCTGTAGATCAATTGGGAAGTGAAAATCTGCAACAAGCAGCAAATGTTGCAATTTGGGTTGATAATTTGCAAAAATCACAAGTGGGGGGGGGGGGGGGGACGACGACATATTTCCACTATAAAATAATAAAAAAGACTATACTATGCTGTACCCTGTGCAGCCGACCACCTGCTTTGACGTTTAGTCCCATGTGACTGCTTGGAGGCTCGCTGCACAGAGAGCAGCCGGGGGATTTGGTGCGGACTTTCAAGAGAATTCTTAAAGGATTCCACGTCGAATTTGCATTGGTGTTTTCCATAGCAAATCCGACCCGTGTGAACATACACAGAGATATGAACACTACACAAAGCGATGACTGTAACACTAGCGTCAGACCTCGTAAGGAGGGGTAAGCATAATTGGGCTTCTCTGCCTCGACTCAAATGAATTACTCCAGGCAATGGGAATCCCTCCGGACAAGGCAAAGCATTAAAAGATCTGTGATTTTTACAATGGGATTTCAGGTGCATAGCAAATGTAAAACAGTAAATCAATATCCATTGTACAATAGAAGAGCAATGAGGGCGGCTCATGGGGGAAATCCAAACATTCTCAGATGGTAAAGAGCAATAAATAATACAGACCTTGAATCTGGTAGGTAAAGAAAGAAGGCGCTACTGGGCATACTATACATCACAGAGCAGTATGTGCCAGGCAGAAACCCTTGAATCGGGAAAAATGAAAACCTGGAAGTATTTAATATAAAGAATGAAGCAACTTTGCAAATAATCTTCTATCGTTTTGTGTATACAGCTCCTATGCAGACCTATGCGTCGTCATGGTTACAGACTACAAACAAACCCTGTGTAGTCTGACCTCTGTTGATGTTACTCCACTCCCTCTTCTTGGTAATCTACAGACAGGACGAGAGGGGGCAGATAGAAGAGAGTAACATAGGATTGCATGATCAGACTACACATAGGGTCCGTACAACGCAGATCCGTAATATTCGTAGTCCTTAGAATCGTCCCAATCGACAAACATTGCAGCCTCAGAGTTAAGATTATGTAGTAGGATTATCTGCAGTCACATGTAAAATACAGATTGGGATAGCAAGAGGAGATGTGGCAGGAGAGAAATTCAGCTCTGCTACATCTGTGCTTTTTTTGTAACGTATTGAAAATAAACAACTTGGTATCTTCTCATGAGTCGTCTCTGGTCTTCTGATTGTTCCTTCAGTGCGGTGTTATTGAACAAACAGATTAGTGGGTTTAATCCTCGGAAGGGTCTGCACAGGGGGAGGGTTTAGCGAAACAGTAACTGTGTAAATTTCTCTTCAGGATGTCAAGGACAAGTGAGTTATGAGTTAATCTGGAGCCCAGTGTGGCCCAGGAGGCCTATAAAGCAGCAGGACAGTGTCAATGGGCGGAGAGAAAAGACGGCACAAGGGCACCACCGCCAAATTAATACGGTTTTAATTCCACACATCCCAGCAGCCATTTCTCGCTCTCCCTCGCATACTATCAATTTGCCGGGTCCGACACCTGTGTGCTAAACTGCAGATGAAGTGAGGATTTGTGGATTAATAGAAGAAGCTCGCTTCACACGCTCAGTTCTGAAATATCCATATATTCAAAGACAAGGACATCGATACTATACAAAAATAAGGCTTATCTATGTTGAGTCGATCCAAAATGTGGACGAAAATATAAATAGAGCCATGTGAATGTTACCCTATGTGTCAGTATCCACTGCAATCCCGGCATTCTACTCAATAACTCGGAAGATCTGGATGAGCAATGTCATAGGCTCTATAGTGCATAGAATTACGGGAAAAGAGATAAATAGAGAAATAAAAATTTAAGATTTGTTTAGATTCAGTTAAGAAGACCATTACCAGAATCCGAATAGTTCCCAATAAGCAGATGTATAATAAATGGGCAGCACGGCTGACTACGTGAGGGTGATAGATCACATTGCCAATGCCACCTTCTCTCTAATGCCATCCCTCCACCACTCAAGCATGGCAAATTAAAATAATCTCATATATATATGTATATATATATATATATACACACACACACATACATATATATACACATACACACATATATATATACACATACATATATATATATATATATATATATATATATACTGCTACTGCACCACGTCAGCACGCTGTTGTAGCGTAGCAGCGCTCCTTAGTACAGGGTTCAGTCTCATCCGTAGAAATTGCCTGACCCACCGTCATTGCGACCTCTGGCTGAAAAATCCACGCTGAATTTGCTTATAATGAACATACCCTTGAGGTTTTGTTTTTTTTAAAAAACAAAAAAAACAGCGGGTTCTAGACATGCTATGGAATTTTTAATCTGCGGCATGCCCTATCTGCAACAGAGTTGACCCATTGGGTGAAATCGGACGCTAATTCAGCACAAATATACGCAATGAAATCTGCATGTAACATATGTGGATTTCGTTGCAGACTTTGGTGTGGATTTCTAGGCTGGTTCAATAGTGTAATATTTATAAAGCCTAAAGTTGTAGAACTCGCCTTAAACTTTCCTTGATAACTTTTAAGGGGTTGTTACCGAAGGATATTAAAGGGGTATTCCCTGTGATAATAAGTGATGGCATTTCGCAAGGATGTCACAACTTACTGATCATGCCGGAGAGGCTACAGAGCTAGTTTCCTTGCGCCTCGACACTCCGGGCAATCCACCATGCACACATGTAAAATCACTCACAACTTTGCAGAAACCGTCCATCAAACCTTGAGGAGGAAGGTCTCCCTCTTTACAGGAGTTGGACAATCCCTTTTTCTTATAAGGGTCCCCTGACTGTGAGCTGACCACAGGATGTCCTGCTGCTGGAAGGTGCACAGCTGAAATCTGTGGAGGAACCCGGCAGCAAGTGTTTCCCTGCAGCGCCCTCACAGGGGAAATGAAGCATTACAGACATTTTATTAAAAACAATGGGCTGACAAGCGGAGTCCTCCAGAGTAAGAGACACTTCTTTGTAGCATCTTTCCGTTCTGGCTAATAGACGAGGGTCCTGAACAAGGGGAACTATCCCTATTTAGAATTCCCTTATGAGATATTTGAACATGAGTTCTCCAAATGAGACAACCCCTTCAAGTAAATAGACCGTTCAATATTCACATCTCTTTGAAACGGCTGGACTGTTACAGTGTTCGCCTTGCAGGTATTTTATATTCATGTGGAACAGTAAGACATTGTGGGTTGACCGTCAATTTATGGTCAAGATGTCTCCTAGAGAGAGCAACACTATAAATTCAAGACCCCTTGTAGCAAACAAGGTCTGGATACCATAAAGTCAAGTGTAAACAATGTCCTGCAAATCTCACAGTTGGAAGATTTAGGATCGGATTAAGGTTAGAGGTCGCCTCTGGGCTAAAAAATTGGTGGGGGCCCGCTCTCCAGTAGCGGTCATACAATACATGAAAAAGTCCCATGTTTTGATACAGGGAAGGACTGGAGGGAACGGATTGGTAGAAGCCCTTAGGCAATTGCCCACATGTTCTTGGACAACCATTGACTAGAATAGACCGTGACTCTTATAACTGATCATGATTCTACTCATGGAGCGCAATGTTACGAGATAGAGATGACATATATAAATATAATAGTCTGGTGAAGCGGATTAGTATTAGCCCTTTGAATATATTTTATATACTACAAGCTAAATCCCCTCATCTACTCTCAGAAAATCTAATTGCTGAATCCATATGGTGAACGTCTACTGAAACCCTTGTTTTCGCTGTTAATACCCATGTACCATCTTTTCCTTGAGAGCAATTTCAACATTTACCGGAGATGATAATCAGTTTAGTGACCTCCATGGTGAGGTGGAGGACATGTTCTCCTTCCAACCACCCCATCATAGGGACATGCTGAAGACGGAGCCACTTGCTACTTCACTAGAAACCGGGCACAACTACCAAACATGATTATCTTAACGCCTTACACTCGAAAATTCCCATTTCATATGTAATATAACTTCCTATTCCTTAGACAACACACGTCCTCCAGTCTATGGTGGAGGAGAAGAAGGTCCTATGTTGAATTTTTGTCTTCTTTTGGATTGATGAAGGACATTAACTGGTGTCTTCCTCAGACATTATGGACTCCAGCTAATGTTACTATGAAGTTGGATGGTGGCTCAATATCATGGCTACTTGTTTCGGGATTGTGGACAAGACGCTTGCCAGGTTTGGTTTGGTTATTCAGTAATTTTATTCAACCAACATTCAATTCTTTTTCAATGTCTCAAATGTGTCACATGTTCCAATGGAGATTCCAGCGTATGTGCTATTACATATGACGAGGATCTTATCTCATGTCTGATATTCAATATCATACTTTGTATAGATACGTATAAGTTATTCAGAAGCAGCATAGCTGAATTTGGCAATTGGCACAACTCACCATATCAGAATGAGTTACCCGTGGTTTTACATAGGACTGCAAGTAAACCTATTGAGGATTTGACTGTGCAAGACAACCCTTAGACTAGGGCTACACAAGAAAATTGTCATGTCGATTACATCATCGCAGCTAATGATTGTGTATGTGATCGTGTTGCGACATGCGACTGCTGGATTTTTGGGTCGCAAGTTCCATAGACAACAATGTAAATCGGGTGCGACTTGCGTGCGACAGGTTTTTATAAGGTCTTGACAAAAACAGCAAGTCAGTATTTCATTGGCACAAATCACGCCTCAAAAAAGTAGTGCAACATCAGCTTTTTTTTATTCTGTCTAGCCCTAGTCTAAGTAAAAAACTGTGAAAAACTACTATACGGGAATAAAGTAATAAAGGTGGGGTCCCCTTCATTTTTAGCCCCTTTGCTAGCAAAAGCCGAGAGCACAGTGGCCCCAGAGGGGACATTAGCATTTACATTGTGTTTTCTTAGTCACATCAGATGATTTCTTATAGGTGTTCTGGTGCCAGTAACAGGACTCAATGTGATCCGCCTTTAACAATTCTAGCTCTGCTACACGTGGGTGTGTACATATAGCTTATAGTATATAGAGGAGCTCATTGTTTGATTCCAGTGCTTTGAGGACAAGTTTTTCTCCTCCATAGTCCTATATACAGAGGACACATCTGACACACATAAGAGATGACTGAGCTCAGGTAAGGAGGAGACGTTCTCCCCGGGCACTTCTGAGTTTTTCGTGCTCATTATTTGGTATTTCATTACTGGTGGTGGGCTCTTCAGGGACGGGTAATAGAGAAGCTGCAAGTAATCTACGGCTGGAATGAAGGTTGTGACCCCCCCTATGATAGGCTTCCACTAAGTGAGGAAGGTGACTGGACGGGATGACCATTGACCTCAATACTCAGCACTATGGAAATATCTTTGGTTTTAGAGGTTTTTTTCATCGACACAAAAAAAAAAAAGTTAAATATAAAAAAAAATTATATTCTGATAATCTGGAACCCACAGAGTTTCCAGATTATAAAACATTCCAGACCACGCGGCACAGAGTAGTAGGTGGACTCTGTGCTTCAGAACTGACACTCCTTTGCTAGGTGGCAAAGATATCATTTTGGCAATAGTTATCTGTCCCCCTTATAATTTTGCCACAAACACCCAAAATGTACAGGGTTTCCAGATTGCCCTAAAACACGGCAGATTATGTAGCGCTTATGGTCTGTATAATCCAGAGGGACTGCGATATAAGGGCAAAATGGGATAAAAAGTGATCAAAAATGGTACCAATAAAAACGACAATTCGTCCCGCAAAAAAAAAGGCCTTATACAACTGCACCGGCGGAAAAATAAAAAAGTTATGGCTCTTAAAATATGGCGACACAAAAACAAATAATTTTGGAAAACAAGTGTTTCTACTTTGTAAAAGTAGTAAAACATAAAAAAAAATATATAAATTTGGTATCGTTGCAATTGTAACGAACAGCTGAATAAAGTTAGTGTGTTATTTATACCCCACGGTAAAGTGCGTAAATTTAGGACGCAAAAGAGCGTGGCTAAATTGCTTGGTTTTCAAAAAAAAAAAAAATCCCCCCAAAAAAGTTAATTAATAAACTGTATATACCCCATAATGGTGCTATTAAAAAATACAAGTTGTCCTGCAAAAAAGTCTTTATACAGCTCTGTCAACCGGGAAAAAAAAAAAAAAAAGTATAGCTCTTTGGCCCCATGCACACGAACGTGCCTTTGCGTCCGCAATTCCCCCGAAAGTCCATGTGAGAATTGCGGCCCCATTCAATTCTATGGGCCCATGCACACGACCGTGGTTTCCTGGACCGCAGAAAGAACGGTGAGGTCTTATTACGGCCGTGTTCTGCGGTCCAGGCTCATAGAAAATAATGGATGCGGCCATGGGCACGGCCCGCGATTTGCGGGCGGCTCGCGGGTGACACTCCGCCCCCGCTGTCCTGAAAATCATGGCCGTGCACATGGCTACGGTCGTGTGCATGAGGCCTTTGAATGCCACAACGGAAACACTTAAAAAATTGATTGGTCATTAACTAAAATAGGCTGGTCACTAAGGGGTTAAAGTAATTGACTATTTTATAAATCTCCTTTTCATACACTCTCTTAGAGAATTTTGAGTACATAGAAGGGGGATCATCATCGCTTGGTCAGAGTGGAGAGAGCTTACAAAGAGCGTCTCCCCCTCTGGAGAACCTGTCCTGAATTACACAGATAAACCATTAATATGAATGAGAACTGTGTAATGCTTCATTTCTCCTGTGGTGGCGCTGCAGGGAAATGAAACACTTATTGCCGAGTTACAGATGATCATTGGAGGTCTAAGAAGGGAGACACTTTGTGATCAGCTTATTGTCAAGAGACCTTTCTAACAAATAGGTGGAGAACCCCTTTAGGTAATTCCTGCCATCTCGGCATACCCATAGTTACCAGTTCCTGACATACATATCTATCACATACAGGAACATGGCCGTTTGCAGAAGTTCATGACCCGGTCGGTGTGACTTGTGAGCGGCAGGTTTGCAGTATCGCAGACTAACGAAGAAAGCGTCAGAATTTACAGAAAAGCGATAGTTACAGGAGCATTTCCACTGGACGCCTCTCCGCTGCTGACCGCAAAATCCTGTCAAACTCTTAGAGGAGATTTATTTTAACTGCTGCAGAAGTATTCCGGGTGATGACAACCACAAATGGCAGTCTTTCCAGTACCCATGGGGTTGTCATCCAGTTCTCAACATCCCCAGTACAAAATATAGATTAGAAATAAATTATATCTGCCCCTCTATTTTGCGTGTGTGTCAGTCTTTACTGTAGCTCTAGCATTCTATTCAAGAAGCTCAGGATGCACAAGGCTTGAAGTTCTGGCTTGGTAGCTTAGTAAATATATACAGTGCACACCTAAAATTCTGTTCAGCCATTTTTGATTTGTCTAGATGTCCTCTTGCACGAGCTATTACAGTATTCATACCGGTTATTACCCTGCTTTACCCAAAGAGAATTTATCTTCAATGCTGTATTCTATGCTCTATACATGTGTCAGTCGTCACTGTTAGTGTGGCATTCTATTCATGAACCAGGAGGATCAGGATGAACATGGCTACAGGTTCCGTCCTGAAAGCATAGTGAATATATACAGGGCCTGAAATTCTATTAAGCTGTTATTTAGTTGTCTAGTTCTCCTACATGACTTCCAAACGCTGGCTGATGGCAACCACTAATAGCAGCCATTACAGTTTGTTGTATGTACCATAGTGGTTTACACCCTGATTTCCACAGCCCCGAAAAAGAACATAAATCTACACTGTAATGCAGAGTACCCTACAAGTGAATGTGTCAGTCTTCACTGTAACATTCTATTCAAAAACAAGAATGTTTAGGATGATCAGAGCTATAGGTAAATATAGCGTATGCCTGAAATAATTTTTTAGTTGTCTAGATCTCCAACATGAGTAACAAATGGTGGCTGATGGCAACCACTAACAGTAGTCAATGGTAGCCACCTTGCTTTCCATAATTTCAGAACAGAATATAAATCTAAACTGTTAAACCCCCACTCTCTGCTATATAGGTGCATGTGTCAGTCTTTACTGTAGCTCTAGCATTCTGTTCATGAACCAGAAAGATTTGGATGAAAAGAGGTATAGGTCTCGCCCTATAAAGAGAGTAAAATTGTGTCTGAATTGTGGAAGTAAAGACAAAAATGGAATCTATCTGGTTAATGTGAACATATAAGTCAATTCATCTAAAGCACGGGGATAAGAAAGTGACGGTGATAAGATGGTGTCGTCATAACGGCGCTCGCTGCATTAATTCCGCTTGTTTCTGTAGATCTCCATGTCTATTTTAAGGGATTACCAGGGTGGGAAGTCGCCGGCTCCAGCACAAAGGAGAGAGAATCTAATCTCGGATACGAGGCGGCCGTTCTTTTCCTTTTATTTTGCTGCGATCCAAGTTATTCCAAGCAGCAAATAAGGAGGGGCGAGCGACAGTAAAGCGTCACGTTTGTGCAGGGTGAGTGGCTTAGACACGTCGCAGACTTTTGTGCGGAGTCCTCGGTGAGGGACTGTGTTTACCAACAGGATAAATGCGGACAAGTCGAGGCTTATTCCAGCTTACAGCCGTGCTTTCTATTAAGAGGTTTGTAGTATCCTCGGGTCTTCAATTTTATTAGTCTTATCTTCACGGTACATTCCTCTAGCAATCAAACTGTAGTAATGCGCGGTCAGACTCATTCCACTATTCAGCAGCGGTATGTACAGTATTTACCGGGGAAGGGTATAAAAACACAAAAAAAACAACAACAAAAAAACAAACAAAAACAAAACACAAAATAAAAAAAAACAACAACCGGTAAATGCGGGCGCGATACAGCTTGTGGATAGCAGCGGGGAACACATGGAAATTAAAATGACCCAGAATAACATACCAACGCGAGAGGGTGTAAATGCATGAAATTACATTATACAGCGGTCTTTAAGGAGGACCTGGCAGTTTTTGGGCACAAGCAAAGAAAATGTTTACAGCATGCGGATGTATTTATAATAATCCTTAATCTACAGATATAGCAGAGCTGAACTGGTCATAGAATCCCGGTAACTGCATTGTTTGTGCTCAGTAGTAAAGTTTTGTAATAACCAAGAGTTGTGACAAATGACAAACACCGTCCTGCTGCACCTGAAACACTAAGCTCTGCTACATCTTTATTCTAAGAAGTCGACCACAGGCTATTGGCAGCGATCTCTAACATTTAAAATCAATTATTCTGCTGGGCATAGGCCGATTTGGGGTAATGTACGTGGTGATGAGGGTTCTGCAGTAACACGGCTGGGAGGTCAGAGTACAAGCTGTATGTCTGTATTACGATCGTTTCGGAAGGAAAATGCACCATATGATGGGTCATTTACATACAGGGAGCAAAATTATTGCACCTCCTGCTGTAGGTTAGAGAATCGAAAGTGCCCTATAATGTACATTAAATAAATGAACCCTAATTTTCAATATCTTACTCCTATACGGAGATGGGTTTTGGGTCTGTAACGTCAAACGATCCTGAGGCTGCACTACCGAGAGTCTGATGACAGCGTGTGCCCTTTCTGAATTCTGGCAGCTAAACTACACAGAAACCAATAATCAAACAGTATGCATTAAGCTCCCCCTAGTGGCGAATAAAGGCATCCAGAATTTTATCATGTCTAAGCATGGAATTTGGAGCTCTGTATCAGGATGGTGGCGCTCAGATCGCTATAAAGATATAAGAAATATATCAGCACAGAAAGCCAAAATCCGAAATGGACGTAAAAGACATTCACTTAAGCGGTTGATAATATCAATAATTGATTGCATGCCTGTCAATGAAGGGAAAGAGTGGGCAGGTTCACACGGTGTGTAAACGTGTCAACTACACTTGCGTTTCTTATGAAATGCTTTTTAAAATACAGGCGTTTTTCTCGTGTTTTTCGTGTTTTCTGGCGCGCAGTTAGGACTCCCATTGACCACGGGAACATTTGGCAAGTTTTTGGAATCTAAGAATTGAAATGACGCTTTTTTACATGACGCGTTTTAAATACGCTTGCATAGAAAAAAAACGCGTTTTATGTACTAACTTTCCCACTTTCTCATTGATTTGAATGGGAAGCTTAATCAAGGGTTTATTTGATGCGTATTTCGAAGGGTAAACCGTACCAAAATACACGTCAATACACGTCGTGTGAACAGGGCTTAAGGAATTGACCACCATGTTCGGCGTGGTTGTCATGTTGCTCGTTAATGGCAGCGCGTTGTTGCAGGTAAAACAGCTGTTTACATGTAAAATCGTGCGGCACTTAATGAATGCACCATTTCTATGTGGGAGCAGCGTGATTCATGGTGGACATCTTTCATGTCTCAGTATCCGTCTCCTACCTTGCCCTAAAGGTCCTATTAGACAAAACAAATTTTCCACGTGTAATAGCGTGCAACGATGAAATGACGAACAATAAATTGTTGGGTTTCTATGGATTGGCCACATCTACCTGAGCGAAATTTTATGGTTTGTATCCGACACATCCCCTCATCTAATCACAAATCTTCCAGTCGCTAGCCGGTAACCCTATAGGTGTGGGAGCTGAAAAGCAAAAATCTTTAGCTATTATTGTCACGTGTAATTGACCGTCATGCGAACGCAAACAACTCGCTAAATCACTTTTCGCTCGTTCATGAAAGAATATCTGCCTGTCTAATAGGCCCCTTAGTCCCAGTTCTGTTAAAGGGGTTCTCTGCTTTTTACAATGCCTTTTCTTAGGTATCCCGGAAAAATAAGCTGATCACAGGGTGACCTGGTGCTGTGACCACCAACGATCAGCAGGAACCTGCAAGAGAACCTGGCAAATTCTTCTGCAGCACCACCCCAGGGCAAATAAAGTATTACAAGGTAACCATTGAAATTAATAAGCCAACCAGGCAAATACAAATGTACCAGGTCCACCTAAGTAAGACACTAAGAATGAGGGACCCTCTCTATTAATTCAGAATCCCCTCATAGGGTGTTTGGGATTACTAAATCAGACAACCGTAAGACAAGTGAATTCTGGCAAATACATATACCACATCACTGTGCAGAGGGGGCAGCACCCACTCCGCGTATTCCACACCACTTTCACAGTACTAAAATATTTAAGTTTACTTAATGCAAGAACTCCCCTTCCCCAGTTTGGACGTTCATCTCTCTACCAGGTAAATTATTTATCCGGCAACATCCGCCTAAACTCTAACACCGTTTCTATAAAACGTGAAATATTTAATTTTAGCCTGAGTGACAACATTTCTCAATCTTTCTAAAAGTGTGTCCAAAAAACATTTGCTAACCTTCCTCTTCTTCCTGTAATGTTATTATTCACAACATGCATTATTAATGCCAGCTGGCAGGAAAAAAATTGTACTCTGGTTCCTGTAAAATTAATTCAATGATTAAAATTTAAGTCCCTCGGAGACAGAGGGAGCTCCAACAATCTGTGGATGTCCTTATGGTTTGGGGGACTTTGGCACGCTGTCAAGTTCCTCCTTGTAAGGTAACTCCTGTTTAGGAACTATTGGAAGTTGCTTCAGAAGTCCGCAGCCAGTGTGAAGGTAACGTGTTCATGCCAGGAAAGGTTCACAGAGCGGACAGTGTGTGGACACATTCATATATGTTAGTATTCGCTTATATCTATAGGTGTAGCAGAGGTGGGCTTGTCATTGAAATACCTGAAACTGAATCTATCTATGGCAGCAACATAGCTCAGTTGGTTTATGTGCAATCCAATGTAAGACTATAGACAATGCATTATATAACATGACAAACAAAGTGCTAGGCTTCTGACAAACTAAGCTCTGCAACATCTTTCTTCTACTGCACTATGCAGTTTATAAAATGCTATAGAAGAATTGTTACGTGGTCCTTAGCCTTTTACTGTGACATCACTGTGATTATTATCCGTGTACTGTGACATCACGGTGAGTATTATCCATGTAATGTGACATCACAGTGATTATTATTCTTGTACTGTGACATCACTGTGATTATTATCCGTGTACTGTGACATCACGGTGAGTATTATCCATGTAATGTGACATCACAGTGATTATTATTCTTGTACTGTGACATCACTGTGATTATTATCCCTGCACAGTGACATCACTGTGATTATTATCCGTGTACTGTGATATCACAGTGATTATTATTCTTGTACTGTGACATCACTGTGATTATTATCCCTGCACAGTGACATCACTGTGATTATTATCCGTGTACTGTGACATCACGGTGATTATTATCCCTGTACTGTGACATCACTGTGATTATCATCCCTGTACTGTAACATCACTGATTATTATCACTGTGATTATCGTCCCTGTACAGTGACATGACTGTGTTTATTATCCCTGTACTGTGACATCACTGTGATTATCGGCCCTGTACTGTGACATCACTGTGTTTACTATATGATATGCAGAGATGCAATAAGGTGGCCCAATAGTTCCTCTGCCACATGAAAGGACACCAGTACCACAAATTGCATGTAATGTTTGGGGTGTAATTACAGCTTTTGCATCAGGGTCCAGAAACTTTAAGTTATACCTCGGCTAGATACTCTCATAACATGAACCCAAATTTACAAGTAAAGACAAAAAAAAAACAAAAAAAACGAAATATATCTTACTGTCTCATCACTCCCATATAGGGTCATGTGGTCAGGTGATTAAATGACAAAGATGGCAGTGCCATATGGGGGCAAATTTGCTATGGGTGATTATATAGGCAGGTATCTAAATGTATCTTCTCTGCTGCAATACTAGACGCAGCCAAGAGAGGCGCACTTTCTAGAATAATAAAAGGTCTGCTTTAATGCCCTCATGAATTATTGATATTCTGAAAAGGGGTATCCTTTTGATTAAAACAACTGGGTAAAATAATCAAATATGTCTAGTGCCCCACTATATGAATATATATTTTGCGTATTATACATCTAATCCATACACAACAGACATGGCCAATGGATTTCACATGGCCTTCTAGCATTAACCTTTGGGGGTAGAACCTTAAGAGAAGATTTAATAGTAAAATAGTAAATAGTAATTTAATAGTAAAATAAAGAAAATATATACAGTATGTGGAATACAGTTCATGTACCCATCTAATGGAAATTTATACTAACCACTAGCAACGTCCATTTAGTATTGTACTATACAAAGCCCCAATCTCAGCCATCTGTTCTAGTAACGATACACAAAAGTAATCTACATCACCACCGCCGGCTCCAGATCTTCACCATTATGCTATACTTTTACATGTTAATGTCTGGAGATGTAGAAAGCATATAGTCATTAGCATATTCGCAGTTTTACATGGAAAATTTCCAAAGATGACCTTGCTGGTGGGCTACCAGTCAAGTAATGGTCAATGCCAGGATGGGGTTGGGAAAAGATCAAGCTGAACAGAGTAAGAGAAAGTTGTTTTCAAAGATCTTTTAAATTAAACGTTGAAAATTAGTACCTGAAAATTCGTTTTTAAGTTCCGTTTCTAGAAAAGTTGGACGACAACCAAAACGGTCACTTTAAAAGCTCCTACAGAGGTTAATGGAAAGCTGGTGAAGCCTTCAGACCTAGATCATTCAGCTATTCTAGAATTCTGAAGAATAAATCTTCCTAGTGAGATAAGAGTCCAGTATTAGAAAGAGTCCCAGAAACAGCGCCATTCTTGTCCATGGGCAGCGTCAGGGATTACAATATTCATTGGATAAGGATGAGCTGAAAAACCAAACACAGATCATGGGCAAGAGAGGAGAAATTTCTGGAAGGAAGAAAAAAAAAAAAAAGGGGAGGATGTATAATTCCTTCTAGCCATTCAGCGAAAGCTTGAGGACTATCCCCATGGGAGGTCATATTGGTTGTCCTCCAGCTTACACACAAAAATAACTGTATAAACAACTGAATAAGAACCTTTAACAATCCCACTGGTCCATATTACGGCCCCATAGGCACGCTAGGTAACAATATATGGGCACCGTATTCTGGATCTGTAATACGCTCGTGAGCATGAGGCCTTCTATCAATTGGTGAAACTTCTTTTATAGGGAAACACTTAAATTTAGGAATGAATTCTACAAAAACTTTCAGCCATCGACTACAGTAGGTGTTAATTGACACACCATTCACACCATGCAGGCTATGGAGGAGCATAAACGTCTATTCTCATCTAATCTGAAATGCTTCCTGGGCAGTGTGATAGATTTTTCTCATGGATACATTTTTAACCCTTGAGTAGGGTATTACAAAGTGCTCCTAGCAGTTCTCCCAAATACATTTTTTTTATTTGTGGCGATCAACAGATTAAATGTCTCCCAGAAACATATCACATTTTTCCTTCAGAGTAAACTTTCCGCCCCCACATTCGGAGCAGACTTTACTATTCAGCTGTCATCGTCGGTGGGAAAAACAAAGATGTTCTATGTGGATGTGGCATATTAGATTCAAAATGACAGCTGTTTACATGTGCGGTACCTTACACTGCTTAAAGCGCTCCCCCCTAACTTGCCTCTCGTCTTTTCACATCACTGCACAGCGGCACACTGGTGACTTAACATTTAAAAAAAAAAAACAAGGTTTAACAATAAAAGAAGTAAAATCTCCGGTATTTAGGATACAAATAACATAGAATGCATTGAAACTGTGTCATGCCGAGCAGAAGATGATGGTCTGAACTTACCGAAGAAATCTGCATTCAGGGATGACCCATGGGGACAAACAGCCTCTCCAACACTATATGACCTCGAACGCCAAATAGACCAGCAAGAAAAAAGCCCAATGTTAAATAAAGTCTCTCCGTTCAGCCATACATGGGTCCGATAAAAAAACCTTGCTGATTCACAAGAACATGAACATGGCAGATGTACTCCAAGTGACTCTATGGAGCGGTAGTATTGTGACCAAGGTGACCATGCTTAAGGTTGATGACTTGGTCTGGTATTTTTTTTTAAGACTCAATAGGTGGTGGTTAAGTATTCTGAATGTAAATGTCATTATTAAACCTGGACATACACTAGAGATTTTAGACATCAAAAAAGACCATTTCCTGCTGACTATTGGTGTCTTTTCAAGACACGAAAGAACATGATATGTCAACTAAAGGTGGATACTTGCGAAAGAGCATGACACGTCAACTTTAGGTGGATACTTACGAAAGAACATGACACGTCAACTAAAGGTGGATACTTGCGAAAGAGCATGACACGTCAACTAAAGGTGGATACTTGCGAAAGAGCATGACACGTCAACTAAAGGTGGATACTTGCGAAATAGCATGACACGTCAGCTACAGGTGGATACTTGCGAGAGAATGACACGTCAACTAAAGGTGGATACTTGCGAAAGAGCATGACACGTCAACTAAAGGTGGATACTTGATAGAGCATGACACGTTAACTAAAGGTGGATACTTGAGAGAGCATGACACGTCAACTAAAGGTGGATATTTGAGAGAGCATGACACGTCAACTAAAGGTGGATACTTGAGAGAGCATGACACATCAACTAAAGGTGGATACTTGCGAAAGAGCATGACACGTCAACTAAAGGTGGATACTTGAGAGAGCATGACACATCAACTAAAGGTGGATACTTGCGAAAGAGCATGACACGTCAACTAAAGGTGGATACTTGCGAAAGAGCATGACACGTCAACTAAAGGTGGATACTTGCGAAAGAGCATGACACGTCAACTAAAGGTGGATACTTGCGAAAGAGCATGACACGTCAACTAAAGGTGGATACTTGAGAGAGCATGACACGTTAACTAAAGGTGGACACTTGAGAGAGCATGACACGTCAACTAAAGGTGGATATTTGAGAGAGCATGACACGTTAACTAAAGGTGGACACTTGAGAGAGCATGACACGTCAACTAAAGGTGGATATTTGAGAGAGCATGACACGTCAACTAAAGGTGGATACTTGACAGAGCATGACACATCAACTAAAGGTGGATACTTGCGAAAGAGCATGACACGTCAACTAAAGGTGGATACTTGCGAAAGAGCATGACACGTCAGCTAAAGGTGGATACTTGCGAAAGAGCATGACACGTCAACTAAAGGTGGATACTTGCGAAAGAGCATGACACGTCAACTAAAGGTGGATACTTGCGAAAGAGCATGACACGTCAGCTACAGGTGGATACTTGCGAAAGAGCAGGACACGTCTACTAAAGGTGGAAACTTGTGTAAAAAGTCTATCTGCCGTGTTGGGTTTTCTGGGTCATCGTTGAGTGCAGCCGTAGGCATATTATGGAAAGTCGTCAAACGATTAGGAAAGGGCAGGATGGTGTTCCTGACATTCAATGCACCAGCAGTGGATGGATCCTACCCAGTTCTATGAGAAATTATAATAAAAACAAGAGAAAAAAAAGAAAACATGTACTTTGCATGGAGATTTTCCAAAACTAAACACATCTACCCATCGGAAACATCAATCTCCTCCAAGCATTGCATCTCTGAGCTTGAGATGTGTGGTTATAGATTGTAGATGGAACCATAGAGGGGGTTTATAGTTGCGTTGAGCTGAACCCAGCATCTGACTAATAATATACGCAGTTACTAGAACGCAACAATGGATATAATACATCACTCAAGGATGATAAAAGGATGAGGTCAAGACGTGAAGTGGAACATTATAAGGAATAGGAGTTTATACACGTTCAGAGAAAACATTACGTTGCTTGGAACAAACAGGGACTAACCTTCAGAAAACATTTGTCAATTTTACCACTTAGGAAGCGTCAGTCATAACTCTTATAAACAGCCAATAAAGTCTTTGGATGTGACATGCTAGTATTTCACACCACATGTAAGGGACCGATGCCGTTCTAGTGATTGTTATATATCATGCAGTCTGTTTAACGGCTCCTTTCCTTGGCTTCGGAGAATGTAAACCTCGTCTTTAGGGTTACAGACCCCTATTGCATACATTAAAGTGATCAGTAGATTTGGGATGGGTTTGCAAAGCAAGTTGAAAATAAATAATACTATAAAAACTAAAATATAGTGAGGATTTTTGTGGCAGCCACGTGACTTGATGTTTAAACTCCAATTCTGTACTGATTTTTAAAGCGAATGTCTAGATGTGAGCTTAAAAAATATACATGTGAGGACCTATGGATAATGAATGTCTGCTATTGATTTTACTTCGTGTTTGAGGCTTTTTAGCTTAGCTGTGTTATGCCAGGGCTGTAATCTGTGACTACAGTTTAGCTACAGCGCCTAGTGGTGGCCTGAGGTAGTCAAAAATCCACCTTCTGCCCCATCATTGGTTCAGGCTGCTGCTTTCTCATTCCTCACTGAAGCTCAGCTTCTTCAGATTGGCTGCTGTGTAAAAACACAAGCCCATCACAAGCTCACCTGCAAGTCAATGCTTGGAGAGCAGATTCCCATTAAAGCAAAGACATAAGGTTATAAACTGCAAGCAACTAAACTACTGAAGCAGGCATGTGGGGTACCAGAGGGTTCAGTATTGGGCCCTATTCTTTTTAATATATTTTTATTAGCCCTGTTAGCACCAAGCCTATTTTGGCGTTAAGATCGGCTAGAATTATTTCCTTTTTGCGTTGCTACATTTGAGCAGCCCTAAGATTTTTATTTTCCATCGACCGGTATACTATGGATACAATACTTCACATATACAGTATATCATAACGATGTCACGTTTAATCTCCGTATATTGTTGGATTATTCACTTTCCACCTTCGTACAGATATCAGATGATATTTTGCTGCCATACTTCTGTATATTCTCCTCTTACACTATAGTCTATGATGATTTCCTGTATAATGCGGGTGGAGATGGATTGGCTGATTGTCTCCAATGAGCGGCTTTAAAATGGGAAGAAAATGGATTTACAACAAGATGTTAACGAATGAATATGTGAGAGGCAGCAGCGGGATAGACTCGTCTTATTGCACATGATTGCACTGATAGTCGAGAAGAGCCATTTATGTGACCCTGGACTATTACCGCTGCAGTTTCAGTAATTTATTCTTTGATATCCATTGATCTTCTGCAAAGCTGGGGATAGGGAGAATTGGGCGAAAAGCAGCAGATGATAGGAGAGTAAAGAACACAAGCCACATTTATATAAATTTCAACGATGGAGCTAGTATTACTAAAGCGTTGAGTCTCGTTGACTCGCTTAGGGACCACGCAAATGGCTGGATTACGGAGTCGTAATAGGGCTGTCAGAGGTGCGTGGGCCCACTGCGGTTCCTCCTTATGAATCTGATTTTATACTGAGGCATAATGAGATTGTTTTGTCAAATTCCATATGAATGTTACAGAAAAAAAATTGTGACATGCTCTATCGAATGCCGTATGTACAGAGAATATCCCCGTAGGCATGAGTCCATAGTCCCTTTAATTAATACCTTAGCGCCATTGATGAAACACTATCAGACAATATGACGGACCGTGAATCATTCTATTACACGGTTTATCTACTCATGGACCCAATGAAATGTGTGGTATGAGCGGTCAATGGGCATGGTTGGGTAGTTCTTTAGTGTCATTTCTCAAGATACGGTCTTGAAAGAAACACCCATAGTGCAGGGCCTGAGGGGCGGTGCATGACACAAATAAAAATCAACAAAGGGAGTATCTCTGTCTCATGCACCGCCCCCTCAGTGTCCGCACTAGATATAGCTTTGCCCTTTGTGTTCCTTTAAATAATGTGACGGGACAAGGTGGTCTGTGCAGAATTCAGAGTCCATTAGTTGTTAGTACCATTCATTCGCTGGGTGACCAAAAGGGTGGCACACTGATGTTTACTCCTATAACATGATTATCTGGTAGCTAAAGAAACCATAACATGGTTTATAACCCTACACATTATTAAAAAATATCCAACATGTCCGATCCATTTTTTGGTAGTCGTCTTCATATTACCCCAAAGAAGATTGTTTGAATCCAGAATTTCACTAGAGTATTGGCAATTATGTCTTAATCATCATTTTCAAGAAACTGGTTATAGGGTTATTACCATCTTATATAGTGATGGCATATCGCTAGAATATACCATCACTTTATTACCAGTGGGAGTCCAACCTTTGGAAATGCCATCGATCATGAGAATGAAGGTGCCACAGCACTAGTTTAGCATTGTGTCCATTTCTACGTTTTCCCTACACAATGGCGCACCCAGTAACCTGACTGTACAAAAAACTGTAGTTGGCCCCATACACTTTAAAACAGTGATGGGGCCAACATTAGTGATGGCGCCGCAGTGCTAAATCAGCTCTGCAGCCACTTTTGTTTCAGGATCGGTGGGGTTCCCAGAGCTCGGACTCCCACCGATCAAAGTGATTGCACTTTATAAGATGGGAATACTCCCCTTAAGAGAAACAGTGTCTTCTCTACTGCCCAGCTGTAATGGTGGCCATAATTGTCAGCAAAATAAGAGTTTGCCTAAAAATTTAAATGGATACACGACCCCTAAAAAAATAGACCGAAAAAAACCCAGGGGTTAGTTTTCACTGACCTAAGCTATTTGTCGAGGGTCTGGGGGATCCATAGACCCTTTTATCGTAAGTTGGAAGTTTGTGGGCAGCTTTGATGCTTGAGTTTATTTTGGGTTCTTATATTATTGATGGTTTGGTAGAATCTAAACTGAACTTGTTACGATCCCAACGGTCAACCAGAACCGGCTCTTTCTCGCCTTCACAGGAAGAATATGGAGGGGATGCAAAGAAGTGCATCTTGAAATAGCAGAATGAGAGTAGTGGATAAAACCTGTGGACTTTGGCGGAGACAGGCAGCAGTAGCGTTAAGTCATGCGTTCATTCCTTCTTGTCTCATGCGGTGAGGACAGAAACGATGATGAGAAGTAAAACAAGAAGGAACGACTCTTGTGAATGTGTTTTAACAATCGGCGGCTTTCTTTATATTTCTAAGGGACATAATTGGTTCTGTCAACATGTAGAGCACAATCAAATATATCTGTACCAGTCTGAGAGCCAGGACCTCACATCAGCTATCACATCCCCTAAGCTGGAATTACATACGAGTCTTGTCTTACAATAACGCAAAAAGGCAAACAATGGTGGTCAGATGGTTTTTTTTTCTTGCATCAGGTACCAATTATAGTCTTAGAAGTGCCAATTCCATCACAAAAGATCACAGAAGCCACGGGCACTCTGCGATGGAAAGAGCTTTCTATTTTATCCCTTTCCTCAAAGGTATGAGTGGTGAAATTACCAGGAGGATTTCGAGGTGAGATCAAGAGCCAAGTTTCCGGAACCGTTCCTCAGCTCGAAGACTGATGCAAACTACAGAGGCAAATACCTGTTCTATACATATCTCCAGCAAGGAAAGGGTGGAACAAACATTCTCCTCATGAATTGCATATACTTGGTTTCATTTGTCACCTGCGTCTCGTGATACATGCAAAGTGACTACAAGATCACATAATGGAGGCAACTCTAAAAATATACTAATTAGTTGTCATGCACATGATTCCGTTCTACAGAGCCGTAACGTGGCAGTTATGTTATTCTACGGACAAAACAACAAAAATGTGAAACATGCTCCATCAGAAGTCATATGGGTATGGATGTTCTCACAGAAGTCAATGGATACGGTAAAATCACTTTTGTGTATATGGGGCCACGTGAAAACCCTTCGTACTGGTACAGAAGTTTTCCTCTAAACCGCTCGCAAGGTTGACTGGTACCAGTTTGGCGCACCATATGAACTCACACGGAAGTACCCATATGGGACAGCATAAAGATACAGTCAAATATGGCACTTCACAAGTGCAGTTGGCATATCCGTACAGGGTGCCATATGACACTGATTATTAATATGGCCAGAGGTACGGGCCTTAGGGGATCCAATCCAACAGTTCTACAAAGTTTTGTTAACAACCTAACTTGATGGCTGCGATAAGGCGCATTGATACAGCTGTATTTTTGGTTGTGCTTCATATTTTTTTGTCAAATCCTATGTCTACGGCCTCATTCACATCAGCATGGGTTTCCGTTCATGGGTTTTGTTGCAGCTTTCCGTCGGGGGAACCCATGAACTGAAAGGCAAACAGAAGCTTCCGTTTAAATTACCATTGATTTCAATGGTAATGTTTCCGTTGCAAATGGGTTCCGTTTGTCTCCGTTCCGTAAGGTTTCTGTGTTTTTTTTAGGGGAAACAATAGCGCAGTCGATTTGCAACGGAAACATTACCATTGAAATGTACCACGGAAAGCTGCAACGAAACCCATAAACGGAAACCAATGCTGATGTGAACGAGTAAGACTACAACGCTATTGTTTCTGCTAAAAAAAAAATGGAAACCATTTGCAACGGAAGCATTACCATTGAAATCAATGGTAATGCAAACGGAAGCTTTGGTTTCCGTTTGGCTTTCCGTTCATGGGTTCCTCCGACGAAAGCTGCAACGAAACCTACGAACGGAAACGCTGATGTGGTCACAGCCTAAAATATTAGAGACAAAGTTTGTTCAAATTTGACTTTTCGTCTATTCCATTGCAGCAGCAATTCACGCAAAAGTAACAATTGTAAGGTCATTTAAAAGTGACAACCAATATAGGGCAAGATAACAGAAAATTGTGAATTAAAAAAAAAAAAGAAAAAGAAAAATAAACAATTATAGATCTAGGTTTATGCCTGAACTTGATAAAATTGCAGTCATATAAAAAACTGCAGCAAATTCTCGTCATTTGTCTCCTCTCTACAAAAAAGAAAACAGGCAAGAAAAGTGGAGAAGATGGAAATGTACTTTTAGACTCATTTAAAGGCAAAGGTTAAAGGGTAACTAAACGTTCAATAAACGTCTGACATGTTATAGTGACATGTCAGAAGTTTTGATTGGTAGGGGTCCGAGCACTGAGACCCCCACCAATCGCTAAAACGAAGCGGCAGAAGTGCTTGTGTGAGCGCTCAGCCGCTTAATTTCTGTTCGTTATTTTCTGGAAATCGATGTATCGGAGTACGAGCTCAATAGAAAGTCTATGAGCCCGTACTTCGCTACATCGGCTCTCCGGAAAAAGCCAAACAGAAACAAAGTGGATGAGCGCTCACACAAGAACTTCTGCCGCTTTCGTTTTAGCTATTGGTGGGGGTCCAATCAAAACTTCTGACATGTCAGAAGTTTGTTGAACGTTTAGTTACACTTTATAAAAAGCGCAAATCAGTGGTTCAAATGTACGGTGGCTCACAGCAGACATTAAAAGAAATTCAAATAGACAGATCATTCTAAAGGTGCCAGATTCATGATAAGGTGTGAGCATTTAGCCCCGGACCGGCCTATTTTGGGCATTCAGGACATGGTAATTTTGTTTGCTTTTTCATCATCGCATTCCAAAAGAGAGCGATTTTTATTTTCCATCAACAAAGCATTATGACGTCTTGTTTTTTTTGTCAGTCTAGTTGTAGTATTTATTGGTATCATTTTAGGGTATAAATAATACATTGATGACGTTTTTTCGATGTAATGCACACTGCTGTATAAATAAAATATTATCTTTATTCTAGAGATCAGTACAATCACATCTATACCAAATGAAAAAAAAAAAAAGATTTTTGTGGCGACCACATTCTGGGACCCTTTAATTTTCTATTTATCCATCGACGTAGTCATATGGGGGTTTGTTTTTTGCAGGATATGTTGTCGTTTTTTTCCCGTTTTAAGGGTATATATAATTTATCTTTTGATTTTTATTAATTTAAGTGGGTAATTTGAAAAAAGTGGTAATTACGCCATTATTTTTTTTCATTTCACGTGTGTTGCAGTTTAAATAACGTTATTGTGTATATGTTTGGTTACTATCGCAGCAGTACCATATATCTTTATTTAATTTACTATTTAAAAAAAATAAAATATATGTTTGAGTTATTTTTAATTATTATTTTTTTTGGGGGGGGGGGTGTAACAGAGGGAGACCCTTTCCTCTGTTAAACTCGCTAATGACAAAGGCATCTAATGGGTTTAATACCCTGGAATCAGAGATCACTCTAATCTCGGCCATTGCAGCAGGATGTCAGCTGTGTATTACAGCCGGCACCCACTAATAGTGTCACATACTGGACATACTATTTCAGTAAGGACATCGCAATTAGGATGTAATATTACAGTACGTCCTTTTGCGGGAAGGGGTTAATAAATTTAGCTCGACTCTTGGCAACTGCCGTTTCAAAAAGCGGTGGCAACATTTTTTGAAATTTAGATGGAATGTATTACCCAGATTTTTTCCTCCTAATAAAAACCAGATAGCGAAACAATGTTTTGATTGTAGATTTCTGTATTCTATTTTCTGTACATGACTATGGGACAGCCATCTTGCCTGAACTGCTGTTAACAGCATTTAGATATATGCTTTACAGCAGTCACATGGACCATAGAAACCTATGAAGAGGAGGGGACCCATTGACTTCTTTTCTAGAAATGCGCTGTGACCTGTGCAAGGGTCATTGTGCGGGGAGGGGGACCAGGGGAGATGTGTCCACCACCTACTGTCAAAGGTGGATCCTGTGTTATCTTTATATAGGTGTTACCTGTCAGTGTAATCCTGCCTGAGATGATAATGCGATGACTGCTGAGAAGTGATCTATATAGAACAGGTAGGGTTCAGTCTATGGTGAGAAACTGCAAGGATTTTAGGATTATTTTTTAATGGGTAATGACATAGAAAAAAAAGCCATCGTCAAAAATTCTTATAGGCTTAACAGAAAAACCTGTTTTAAACAAAAGGCCATTTTCTGATGACACATTCCCTTTAACATTCCCTATGCAGGGGATTTGGAGCTCTGTATCAGAAAAACTGAGCTCTAAAGATATATTAAGAAATTAATCAGCACAGAATGTTGGATCTAAAAACGACATGGTAATAAAACTACGGAGCAGATGCCCATGTGTACTAGGCTTACGTCTAATGCAAACATACGGCACTAATCAATCTTCTGTCAACAAAATGTTATTACCTATCCAGTTGTCAGGCGTCTACATATGTATTAATAAGATATTAAGAGTCTATTTAATGCAGCAATTCAGGGGGGCGTCCGTTCACATAAATTCGTTTAACAAAAGAGACACCGAAGAAAAAAAAAAGAAATAAAACTCAGCTTTTATTACTGTGCAAAGTGTTGGCTGGCTGGACACAGGGACGGTTTGATTATTGTTAAAAGGCGGACTGCCAAGACGCCGCCGACGGATCGTCTGATGATGGATGTTTTGCTGCTTCATCTTTTATTTTCTGGCTAAATTCCTGGGAAGGCGGATCAAAGCAACACACTGCAGCATTTATACCGGGGGGGAGAGAATAGGTAGAAAAACAAACAGTATTTTCCTCAATTAAGAAGACCATAATAAATACGAGAACGGGCGTTAAACTTTATATGCGGCTTCTGGGTGAAAATATACGGCTACTATGATGAAACTACACATAAGTAACAGTGGAGGTTCCATAGCAAATCCTTAATATTAATGTCTATCCTTTTCTTATAATCTAAACAGGTTAAAAATTTGGTGCGGATTAATTTCTTAACATACACTACATGGACAAAAGTATTGGGACACCTCTTAATCCTTAAATTCAAGTGTTTTCTTCAGTCCCATTGCCACAGGTGTATAATATCCAGCCCCTCGCCATGCAGTCTCCTTTATAGACATCTGTGATAGAACGGGTCGTTGTACAGATTCCAGAGTGGTCCTGTAAAAGGACACCTCTGTTGTAAAAAGTCTGTTCCTGAAGTTTCTTCCCTCCTAGATATTCCACCATCACCTGTGAGCGATATTATTGTAAAGTGGAAGCGATTAGGAACCGCAGCAACTCAGCCACGAAGTGCAGACCACGTAAAGTTACAGAGTGGGGTCACCTAGTGCTGAGGCGCATAATGCATAAAAGTCGCCAACGCTCTGCTGACACAATAACTGCAGAGTATAAACCTCCTCTGGTATTATCAGCACTAAAGCTGTGCCGGGATCTACATGGTATGGGGGGTGAGCAGCTACATGCCAGCATTACATCACCAAGCACAATGCCAGTCGTTGGATGGAGTGGTGTAAAGCACGTCGTCACTGGACTCCGGAGCTGTGCCCCAGTGCACAAGGTCCTTAAAGACATGGTTGGTTGGTTGGCTGAGGAGTTCAGTGTGGAAGATCTTGACTGGCTGCACAGAGCCCTAACCTCAGCCCCATCCAACACCTTTGGGATGCACTAGAATGGAGATTACGAGCCAGGCCCCCTCCTCCAACATCAGTGTCTGACCTCACAAATGCTCTTCTGGATGAATGGGCAAAAATTCCCACAAATACACTCCAAAATATTGTAGAAAGCCCCCAGAAGAGTGGAAGTTGTTTGTTTTTTTTTAGCTGCAAAGTGGGGGGGGGACCAACTCTATATTAATGCCTATGAATTTAGAATAGGATGCCATAAAAGCTTCTGTAGGTGTAATGTGTACGTGCCTCAATACGTTTGTCCATATAGTGTATATCTTTATAGGTTCCTTTGGGATATCTCTTAAATTAGCTTTTCGTCCAAAATGGAAAAGGTTTCTGATAAATACTTTGTAAAGATTTCATTCAAACATCCCAAGTCCTAATATCAAGATCTTCTTTATTATAAGACCAGGAGGGTGAGGAACTTCTATTCTGCACTCCCTGGTAAACAAGTCTCCATACGCAGCTCCCCTGGGCTTTGCAGAAAGAAGGGATGATTTAAGTACTAATTGAACCTGCCTTACCGAGGAGCTGAACTGCTCCCACATGCACAGTTAACGTCAGGTTCTTTTCTTGCAGCTAGAGTCTGGGGCAATATTGCTCAGCAATTCCAGGCAGCATCTGGGACATTAGCCATGGCCTGCATTAATCCATACATTTTTAATGAAATAATTTTCTACTTGGGAGCGGAGAGGGAATGCAGGAAATGTTAGGGCCTGCTAAGCTTTAATGCTGAGAGTAGGGACATGGATGGGCTTACCTATATGTCATCGGGGAACACGAGGCCCCTGGGACGAGCAAATATCACAAGTAAATACAGAGTAAGAAAACGAGCTTACTACCATAGCCCAGCATTTTAAGTAGCTCCTCTTAATAGAAAGGAATATTTCATGAGTATTCATTTCAATCCCCCCTTCAGTAACGAATGAGCATTTCCCATTGAGCCATAATTATTAGGTGGACTGGACCATTAAAATGATATACAGTAGAACACATAGACCGGAGACTTATGAGTTCATTACAATGTTCAACTAAATAAAAATTACGGAAAAGTCACAAATCTAAATTATATAGGAAATAAATATGCAGCTTCCGAAGTCCCATTCTCAATAATCATACCGCGGTTAGCGTCTTTTAAGATTTACAATATTTGAAGATCTTTAGAGAAGACTTGTGAAGTGACACATAAGAAGGTTCCTCAACCACGTGGGTCAACACCAAAAATTCTGCTCAAAATTGGAAACCAGTATTTAAAAATGTAACCTGTGAACGGATGACGCATTTCAACGCCGCCATGTCCTTAAAGAGGTTGTCAATTCAAGACATCCCGTTGTCTGTACACAGCTTCCTTGGCGGTCGGTCATATGTTTTCCCTGCAGCTCTCTATGATGCGGTTGTCTTAGTAAGTCAACCCCATTTTAGACCACCCATATATTAAAAGATTACACAGAAAAAAACAAATCTAATGTAATGACATTTCTTTAAAAACAAGAGGATCACGTCCAGGTTACGGTAATTCCTGTAACTTTTTATTTACGATGAAGCAGGATAAATGAAAGGGTTGTACCAAGATTAACATGCTTGATCACTGGGACCCACACAGACCACTAGAATGGGGGCCTTAAACCTCCCCTCCTCCTCACTGCAACCCTAGCATTGAGGGTGAGCTTGAACGGAGCGGAGGACTAGCAGGCGCCATGCATAGACATTGAATAGGGGCGCTATCTAGTCTTCCACTCCATTCAAGCTCCTCCACACTGTGATCATGGGGTGGGGAGGAACGGAGGTTTCCAGTGTTAGGGACCCCAGTGATCAGACATTTATCCCCGATCCTGTGGATAGGTGATACATTTTAATCTTGGGTCATCCCCTTTAAGAAGCATGACCGGAAAAGTACTGATGTTTTCCAACTATATTGGTTTAGACTGTGTAAACCAAGAAAAGGATCCAAGCAGAAATGACCGGACGGAACATGAGAAAGCCGATCTCATGGTAAGAGACGATTAGACCCCCACCGACCATAAGCCATTTATAATACTGATGTCTTCTTATGTGGAGGGGCCTTTAAGGGACTGCTAACCCTGCGCCCCCTATAGCAATGTCCCTGCAAAATGTTATATGCTATGACTACCACCCCTATGATCATTACTCAGAGGAGAGATCCTGCTCAATGGCGGCTCTCCATGTTTTAATGTGGTCTCCAGCTTCTCTTACATATCTCGGTCCTAGTACTGAATGACACCTTTCAAAAACTCATACATAATACAGGGTTTTATCCAGATAACATCTGAGATGAATGCTGCAGCTTTATACTTCATGTGATTTAAACTACATAAGCAATGTAAGAAAGCAGCGGGACCAGTCAGCAGGATGCATGGTCGAAAAGGAAGAGATTATAGAACCAGGATGAGAGATATTATTACGGCTTTGCAGATCATGGCAGCAAGAACTTCACATCAATTTCTCAAGTTCACGATCCTGAATGACAAAATGACATAGACTGACTAGAGATGGGTAAGTAAACACAGTAACGGTTTTAAATGTGACCAAAGGAATAAGGGTTAACAATGAAAGCGTATATTGCGTAGATCGTGTGAGGCTGTTTTTTTGCTTAACAGCATGTTAAAATAAATTGGGGGATTCAGGTAGATATTCATAGCCACAAGTCGGCATAGTCATTCATTCTGGCAATTTTATTGTGCTGCAGCTCTTCGGCTGAGAAATTGGTAATAACCATAAAACGTGTGAAGCTAAAGTGAAGAGGGAATGTATCATCAGAAAATAATAATTAAATCAGTTTCTATTATATATATATATATTTATTTTTTTTAAATATCTGGTGGTGTGTGACTATAAAAAATTCTGGAAATATTTCACAAATAGCCTGACATTTCCTGTTTTCTGCAGCTCACGTGTCAGCTTTGTTGTGTAGACTGGGACTGAGTCAGAAGAGTCATCTCATTATCATTAGAGGACAAGAAATTTAATGACAGCACTATTGTACTTCTGGAGGGCTAGATAAGATAAGACAAGATAGAAACACTATACACACAGATAAGTCTTTGTGTCACACCCTGGTCTCTCGAGGAGGGGGCTGTACTCCATTCATTTCTAGAGACTATTAGTCTATTACACTTCTCTGACCATTAGCTTTCCATCATTGCAGTTGCCATGAAGAACATACATCTTTTCTGCATGGTCTATAAAGACAAAACAGGAAGGAAGTATGCGTCTGAAAAATAAATAGTAACAATATGAATAATAAAAAAGCAACATTATTTCTCTTCTACAAACTAACAACTAATTACCAAAACAAAAAAACACCCAAAAAAACATGACCTAGAAATGCACCATAAGGCCCACGCCCATGCACATGCCATGGACACCTTTCCGTATATTTACGGATGTGTGTCTGGGCCGTAGAAATGATCCGCAAAATACAAAACATGTCCTATTCTTGTCCGCAATTGCAGCAGGGTCTCGCCCATAGAAGTCTATAGGAACTTCCGCAATTGTGGACAGTTACGGATGTGTATCCGTAGCCGTGAGATCCGTATTTGCGGATAGTAAAAATGATTAAGGTCGTGTGCAAGAGGCCTAAGTCCCTGGGTTGTACTCTATTGTGAATCCTTTTATTATTTTAGGTCAGCCTCTACTTAGTTATATTGGTTTACCAGATGCGGATTTACAAAAGCTGAAAACACTTATGGTAGCTATTAAAGCCCCAAGGGCATAATCGTCCTGATTTCCACATATCCCAAATGATGACATATACATTTGTATTACACAGATATGTTTCATAACACAGTACACAGATGTACAGTACATACCATTAGGGTCTGTGGGAAAAATGAGGTAACAGCCCTCTTGGGCACTGTAGTGGCTGTCACCTTTAAAATGGTTGTCCAGGATATGAATCAAGGGTCTATTTTTTTTTTCCAGAAACAGCGCCTATCTTATCCATGGTCTGGTATTACAGCTCAGCTCCATTCACTTGAATGGAAAATAGATGCAGTACCAGAAATAGCCCTGAGACAAGAGTGGCGCTGTTGGACCAAGATGGCTGAACACACTAATGAGGACAGCTCAGAAATTTATATTTCTAAGCAACGTCTATATCTCGTATGTGATTCTGAAAGGAATGCAGGTTGTCGCTTGACTGGTTGTTCCTAAAAACGGAGTAATCTCCTTTTGTGGAGGAAGAAAGATTTATTCACCAAAGTTTATATATTTCCATTATAAAAGCTGTGTTATTGAGGGCACATGAAGTAGTTGCAGTCCGTCTCATGAAGCAAGGAGTCTGTAAGTTTATTAGACAAATTCTGTCTGTGCCTGTAAAAGGGCATATTTCGCTATTTTTACGACTCTTATTCATTGCTTCCCCACTGTGCGAGTTTCAAAAGCAAAACTCATAAAAGCTGGATTTTGAATTTTGACAACATACCCAATGAATAAAACTTCACCTCTTACGGATGGAAAGTTATTCGGAAGGAGCAGAGAAAAGCATCACAAATAACGGCATACAATGATCTGTAGCGCAATGGCCGCCGCTGCCTGTCGGTATAATGCAAACAATGGCTCTGTAGATATAGATTTAACACTGCAGCAAAACATCCACAATAGCGTGGCTTTAAATACTACATTTTGTTACACCTGCTTCTCTGTGAACCTTTATTATAGAAAAATACAGCTCCTGCAAACCCTGCCGTAACGGCAGAATATGGCGGGACATGATCATTTCTCCTGTATGGTACAAAACGGATGCGGATCTGTTTCCATTGCTAGAAACATTTTTCCATCACACAGGTGACCCAGATATTTTCTTGAGAAAATTCTACTATTCTGATGAATTATTTATAGCCAAATAGCCGTTCTAAAACACACCTAAAAAGGGGTTGTCTGCTTTTCAGATAACCTATTAGGGAAATTAGAGGAAACTATATTAGTCAGAGCAGAGAGTGACTATGAAGAGTTTCTCTTACTTTGGAGGACCCAGAACATCCATGCATTACACGGACAGCCTATTGATTTTAATGGGATCTGTGTAATGCTTCATTTCTCCTGTGGTGGTGCTGCAGGGAAATTGAAGACTTGCTGCCAGATTCACCCACAGGTTGCCGGTAATCGCCAAGGGGTCCCAGCCCTGTTATCAGAAAGCAAAAACAATTGTCCAAAGCAAATGGCCCCTTTAACATATAGTAGACACTGGGATAAAGCGATGGGTATGGATTTAGCATATTTGGACTTTTTTTTTAAAGTCTATATATAGGGCTTAAATTTCATGCTGTTCGATTTCTTAACACATCTTTATAGCAGTTGGAGAGAAGTTTTGTGATACAGAGCCCTAATTGCCATTCATCGGTGACTAAACTCAACAATGAAACAGTATGCCATAAACACCCTCTTGTGGTGGCAGAAGGTAGGCAGAATTTTATCATTTAACTCTATGTCTATGCAGGAGATTTTGATCCCAGAAAAAAAAAAAAAAAAAAAAAGAATTAAAAAATCAACATTACCGCTCAAACATATATTATATACAGAACAGAAAGTTGGACCTATTTAACATAAAAAACAAACACAAAATGGTTAAATACTGGCTATTCATTAATATTTAAAATGTGGTTATCATATTTCTTTTGTTTACAGCGGTATTGGTATTTTTGTATTTTGCTGTGGCGGACATTTTTGAAAAGTTACCACAGTAAGGGCTCATGCACACGACCGTAGCCATGTGCATGGCGGTGATTTCTGGGTCGGCAGCTGCGAGACGCCCGAAAATTGTGGGCTGTGCAGATGTCCGTTGCTATTATTTTCTATGAGCCCGGAACGCAGAACACGGCCGTAATAAGACATGCCCGTTCTTTCTGCGGTCCGGGCTCCGGGGCCATGCACGGGCTGTAAAAACCAAGGTCGTGTGCATGGCCCCATAGGAATGAATGGGGTCGCAATTCTCCCGTGGATTTTCGGGGGAATTGCGGCAGCAAAAGCACATTCGTGTGCATGGGGCCTAAATGTAGCCATATTGGTTGTCAACTTTAAATGAGCCTCTCCTTAGCGGATGGTAAATTGCTATGTCAGGATGTTCTATCAATAACAAAGTGACAGCATTACTATCAGAGAAGATAATTTAAAGAGCTAGTGTAAAGTTCGGTGATAACGGCGAAAATAAGCAGCGTCCGCATCAAACCCACCACGCAGTTGATGTACTGGAGAGGAGGCAGGTAAATCATCATTGTGTAGTCTGCTTCACTCGGTGGATTACAAAGTCCTGCGGAGAGGATCGCTTTACAGTTGTATGTCTTTAAGAATTTATGTTTTTTAAGGTGGAACATTCCACATCTTCAGAGTTACACACCAGTAGGTCAATGAACACGCTGTGTGCAAGTGAAAGTGCATGTCTGCAGTTAAGTCCGATTTCCTATTTGTTCTCCTTGAGCTGCTGTCCCGCTGTGTCCTTCGCTGGGCTGACTCATATGTGACCAATGTGAATAAAACGCATATCTTTCAGACTCCACTTGGGTTAAACACTGTTTCCTTTAATGTCCGTATTTATTCGATTAAGATCCTTGAATCAGCGGCGAGAGCTTCTGATTCTACAGTAAATGGCAGAGTGTTGAAAAAATATATGTTATGTGTTTTCCTGAACGTGTTCAATGGAAATTCTTGGAAATCAAGACAAGCGAAGAAGCAGCCTTCTCGGGCTCTGACCCTGCCACGCATTGCTTGGGACTGAAATTATGCCGCTGACTAGATCACAAATTAGTGACCTGTGCTTGACATTGTTTTCTCCCGTCTACCCTCCATTCGATGAGCGATTTTCTTTTACTTTGCTACGTTTTTTCACAAATAAATTAAAAATAAAATAAGGTATGATATAGTACTTACTATAGATCTCAGTATACAAGAAGGAACATGTAAATAAAAATATGGGTAAATGAGATAAAATTGAAAAATTTTCCAGGCTGTCTTATAATAAAAATAGGTTTCGGCAGCTGCGACAGATCACGAATAAGCCCTTATTCACATGACAGGGATAATCGGCCAGGTGACGGCTGTTTTTTGTAACGGCTGTCACACCACTGCATTAAAATCAATGCATGTCTATGGGGCTATTCACACGCCCGTTTTTCTTTTGCGGATCTTTTTTTTTTTTTACACACACGTCCTATTTTTGCGTGTTTTCTCGGATCCCTGAATAGACATGTTTTATACGCCCTATTTGACACACGGTTGTGTGAATAAAGCCTTAAACGGGTTGTCAGGATAAGATCACCTCGTAAGAGGACATACAGATATCTTAACCCTTTCCCGCCCAATCACGTAACTGTACGTGACAATCGGCGGTGCTTTGCCGCCTTCTCATGTACTGTTACAGGACGACAATAATCTGTAACCATGTCAAATGACATGGTGACAAGGGGAAGATCGCGGCGGCGAGTGACAGACACTCCTCGCTCGCCGACACCGGTCATTGGTCAAGAGCGGTCCTGCGACGTCGATCGCTGTGATTGGTCATTCAAAACGGAATGACCAATCACAGCATAGGTAAACAAAAGACACAGGATTCTTATCATCGGCTCTGACAAGCTCATCTCTGTCAGAGAGCTTGTGAGAGTCGGTGTGTGAAGCCCTGTCAGAAAGTAAAAGTAAAAGAACAGTGAATAAAGATCTCTTCGAGATCTCCCCAGATCCTCCCAGATCTCTTCTGTCCGAGTAATTATAAAATAATCCCCAAATCGCCCACCCATTATCCCAGTGAAATTACTGCGCCATATTACTTTAGGCGATACCCTAAATACCCCCAGATTGCCCCCATTGAGCCGAGTCAGTGTCCAGTACGATCCACCCAGATCGCCACCCTTCACTGTTGTCGTGACACAGTGACAGTTTTACGCAGTGATCCCGTCAGTTCCATCCCGCTCCTAAATTTGAGAGCGCCAGTTTTTTTCCTAGTTCGTAAAAAATATTTAAAAAAAATATATAAAAAAAAAATTATATATTTTTTTTCCTTCTTAGGGAGAGTTACGTTATAGGGTTACGATGAAATTATATCTGTTACATTGCAGCGTGCATTACTGCAATAAGGCACAGAAATTTTATAGCCCAGAGGAGGCATACGCTATGCTGTGCTGGGATAAAGACTCTGCTAGCGAAGATGAAATGTAGTTCGTGCTGACGTCAGAAGCGCAGAAGAGTTGCTAGTTCTGACCAGCCCCCCGATAGTGAGGCGATATGGATGCCTGCTACAAATTATGCCCCCCATGTTCCCGACTTCACCGCATCCTCGGGAATCCAAGTGGAGACCACGGGGTTCGGAGAGTTTGATTTTTTTCTAATTATTTTTCTCTGCTGAATATATAAATTAAATGGTCGAACAGACTAATTTATATGCGGAACAATTTCTCACCCACAATCCCACGTCCTACTATTCCAAAGGCCAAATTCAGACCCCCACAAACTCAGAGAAGCGTTGCACATTTTGGGGCCTGTTACTGAATATGGGCCGCAAAGAAACCCAGCATTAGGGACTACTGGTCATCTGGTATACTATATAATACCCCCCTTTATGGCACCATTACGACCAGAAAAGGATTTGAGGTCATCCTGAAATTACTGCACTACACTAATACCTGCTGCCCCCCCCCCACCCCGATGATCCAAATTATGACCATTTATATAAAGTCCTGTCATCAAGCATTTTAATTAAAAATTTGCCCAAATTTACACCCCAGGTAAAAAATATTGCGGTTGACTGGTTTCTCGTCAGTTTAAAGGGAAGGCTAAACTTCAGTCAATACCTCCCAAATAAAAGGGCCTGGTATGGAATAAAACCATATAAAGATCTGCGAAAGTTCCACCGGGTACACACATTGTTTCAGGATTTATGAGAGAAGGGATTCCATAACTGATCCCCCAGAGTGCCCCCCTTCCCTTAGTGTCAGCGGAAAAATTGTGTGGGATCTTATACACCCGCTACTTGGCCAGGGATATAATGTCTATATAGACAATTTTTATGACTGCATCCCTCTCCAGAAGTGCCTTTTGCCAAGAGTGACCGTGCCCTGTGGCGCCATAGAAAAAAATTCACAGGGCCTCCCCAAAACCCTCCTGGGCCAGACATTGCCAAAAGGAGAAAGTAAAGCAATGTGCAGCGAGAATATGCCGCTAGTGAAATATAGGGACAAGAAAGATGTTCACATTTTCTCTAGCATCCATAAGGATCGCAGCATCAACGTTCCAGTTCGTGGCTCCAGCACCACAACTTCCGGGCCTGCCTGCGTACTGGATTATAACCGCTTTATGGGTGCGGTGGATCTATCTGATCAGGTCAAAGCCGTATAGTGACATGCAGAAAAGTAAGACCTGGTCCAAGAAGCTGGCAGTCCACCTCACCCAAATGGCAATGTATGATGCATTTATGGTTTACAGATACGCAGGCAATAGAAACACGTTTCTCCAATTTCAGGAGACAATTATCAAGGCCCCTTTATTTGACAACCCAGAAGGGGAGGGCACTTCTTCGGGAGATTACAGTTGCCGTATAATCCCAGGCCAGCACTTTCCCTCAGTAAATCCCCCCACTGAGAAGGAAACAAGACCCCAGAAAAGATGTTGGGTGTGTTCCAAAATAGGCTTTAGAAAAGACACTATCCACCAATGCGAGACATGCCCCACAAAGCCAGGCCTATGCATCAATGAATGCTTTAAACTTTACCGTACCTCCACTGAGTTTTAGATTATTTTATCTATACACCCGTTCATTTTACAAATTGGCCATTCTAAATTGATTTTTGAAGCGAGGTAATTTTATTTTCATACATTTTTGCCCACTTACTAAAATTTAAAAGCAGCTTACTACACCCCTAGATGAATACCTAAAGTGGTTTCACATTATAATTAGTCACACCAAATGAAAATATTTTTATAAAACCCCTAACAAAATTCTCACTATACCCCTAGATGAATACCTTGAAGGGTAGAGTTTTCAAAATAAGGTCAGTTGGAATCACTGAAATAGCATACTTGCGATAAAAATTATTTTTTTTATTTGACGGCATCATTTCATATAAATGTAATATTCCTTCAATAAATATTTTTTTTTCATAATTTTACGGAGTTTGCCTATTAATATAACTGCCCTGCCATATAAAGCGGTTATATTAATTCTTAAAAACTGTTTGGTGATATGGGCATAGTTCTTTATATTTGGAGGTTACGCAATTTACGAGCTGTTCCTGATCAATACATTATGGGCTTTTCTGTTTTGTTCAGGTTTTTGCCCAACCTGTTAAACCCGAAAATACTTCCAGGAAAACTGACAATATCTTAGGAGATTAGTGATCCTTTACTGTCCATAAAGATGGTATTGGACACTGCCTTTTTATACATTCTGTAGGTGATTGGTTGTTTTGCGCAAATTACGGTTCCTACTTTGCCGGGCAGGGACCTGTAATGGTGTGCCAACGTCCCTTGGCACGTTAGTCTCTGATATAGAGATTGATGGGGCTAAAGAGATGTATGACCAGTCCCTTTCAAAAAAAGAAGTGACATTATAAAGCCCTGTTCTTTCATCCTGTGAACATGCTCAAGTTCTAAACTTTTTCCTCCAGTTCTCAAATATCTTGCCCTTCAGTCCAATACAGTTCTAATTTTAATTCTCCCTGCTTTAACTGTTCTTCACAGCTGTGGACTGACACATTTGTTGGTCATCTGCTTTGTTAGCATGACAGTTATATACACTGGCCAATGCACTTCTACGGGTTAATATGCTGTGGAAGGCAACCATGCCCCAAAAATAATAGATTTGGTAAAAAAAATTACCACCTAAATACTATGATTCCGGCTATGAAAACCTAGCGGTGCAAACACTCATTAAACTACTAGGTGAATACCTTAGGGGTGCAGTTTCCCAAATGGGGTCACTTCTAGGGGTGTCCGATCGTTCTGCCAGCTCAAATCCTTTACAGGCATGGAGTGGGGCCTATAAATCATTCAAGCTAAAATTATGTTCTGAAAAGCCAAACGGTGCTCCTTTGCTTTGGGGCCACACTGTGTGGGCATGCAGCAGATTATGGCCTAAGTGGGGGTATTTCTGAATACAGGAGAAACTAGGTAATAAATGTTGGGGTGTGTTTCATCAGTTTCATGTACTATGTAGGAACAATATGTCCTAGAAATTACGCATTTGTGAAAAAAACTGAACATTTTATTCTTCATGCTAGATTTCCACAAGATTCTGCAAAAAAACACTATTGGGTTAAAAAAGTGATCACACTCCTAGAAAAAGTCCTTGAGGGGTGTAGTTTCCAAAATGGGGTCACTTTTGGGAGGTTTCTACTGTTTTGGTCCCTCCAGGGACTGCAAACATTGCATTGCAAACGCGACATGGCACAGAAAACCATTCCAGCAATATCTGCGCTCCAAATGTCGCTCCTTCCCTTCTGAGCGCTGCCGTGGGTCTCTACAGCAGTTTATTACCCCATATGGGGTATTGCCGTAATCAGGAGAAATTGCTTTACAAATGTTGGGGTGCTTTTTCTCCTTTATTCTTTGTAAAACTTTGAAAATTCTATGTTATTTCAGAAAAAAAAGTAGGTTTTCATCTTCACAGACTAATTCCAATAAATTCAGCAAAAAACCTGTTGGGTCAAATTGCTAACTATACCCCTAGAAAAATTCCTTGAGCGGTGTAGTTTCCAAAATGGGGTCACATTTGGGGGGTTTCCACTGTTTTGACACAAGACCTCTTCAAATCTGACATAGTGACTAAAGCATATTCTAAAAAAAAGGAGGCCCCAAAATCCACTAGGTGCTCCTTTGCGTCTGAGGTCTGCGCTTCAGTCCATTACCAGACTAGGACCACATGTGGGATATTTTTAAAAACTGCAGAATCTGGGCAATAAATATTGAGTTGCATTTCTTGGGTAAAACTTTCTATGTTACAGAAAAAAATGTATTACAATGTATTCCATTTTTTCATTCCTGAGAAACGCCTAAAGGGTTAAAACACTTTTTAAATGTTGTTTTGAATCCTTGAGGGGTGCTGTTTTCAAAATGGGGTGATTTATGGGGACTTTCTAATATACAAGGCCCTCAAAGCTTCCTGAGAACTGAACTGGTCCCTGAAAAAATAGCCTTTTGAAATTTTCTTGAAAATGTGAGAAATTGCTGCAAAAATTGTAAACCTTGTAACATCGTAGTAAAATAAAAGAATGTTCAAAAACGATGCAAACGTAAAGTAGACATATGCGATATGTGAAATAGTAACTATTTTGTGTGGTATTACTATCTGTTTTATAAGCAGATACATAATTATTGCAAATTTTCGCAAAATTTTTGGTGCTTTTCACAAATAAATATTGAATTTATCGACCACATTCTTTCACTATCATAAAGTCCAGTATGTCACGAGAAAAGAATCTCAGAATAGCTTGGATAGGTGAGAGCATTCCAGAGTTATTACCACATAAAGTGACATGTCAGATTTGAAAAATTGGGCTGGTCCTGAAGGACAAAATGAGCTTGGTCCTGAAGGGGTTTAAAGGGTAACTAAACTGTCAAACTTCTGACATGTCAGAAGTTTTGATCGGTGGGGGTCCAAGCACGGAGACCCCCACCGATCACTAGATCGAAGAGGCAGAAGCAGAATGGTTTCTGATTGGCTTTTCTCTGAAAGCCCATGTAGCAGTGTTCGGACTCAATAAAAAGTCTTTGGGCCCATATATCGCTACATTGGCTATCCGAAAAATGCCGATCAGAAACAAAGTGGCTCAGCGTTCACCCAAGTGCTTCTGCCACTTCATTTTAGCGATCGGTTGGGGTCGAAGTGCTCGGACCCCCACCAATCAAAACTTCTGACATGTCACTATGACATGTCAGAAGTTTGTTGAAGGTTTAGTTACCCTTTAAAGAGGGAAGGATAAGATAACTGCTAAGAGGGCATATGGATGTCTTAAGAACCTTTTTACACTGGGCGATTATCGGGCAGACAAGCGTTCATAGAACGCTGGTTGTCAATAATTGTCCTGTGTAAAAAGGGCAGCGATCAGCAGATAAAAGAGCAAACGCTCGATCATCTGCTGGTCGTATAGTTTTAAAAGAGTAAAATATTATCGTTGTCGACAGCACATCTCTCTGTGTAAACAGGGAGATGCTCTGCCCACATGATAATGTATAGGGACGAGCGATCGGAGTAACGACCGCTCGTCCCCATCCATAGCTCGGTGTGACAGGAGCAAACGAGCGCCAATCAACGATGCTCGCTGCACCGGCCGAATATCGGCAGGTGTAAAAGGCCCTTTAGAGGGGGGCGGTTAGAATAACCTTTTAATAGGGAATATAGGTGTCAGAGAGGGTCCCCTGCTTGGGACCCTCTTCTATTAGTCAAAGCAGAGAACCACAAACAGTGTCTTTTGCGCTCTTAATAAATTTGTCACAATTCAGTTTTTTTTTCTTCTCTTACCCAGATGAGAAAGTCCCTGCCTCATGGCATTACGCTTTTAATAGAATCCCTCTTGGCCAAACTCACGAAAACATTCTTGTTTTTTTACCCCTCCATACACAATTGTGTGTCTTGAGGGGCACTTCAGAAGGTGCAACCTCTAATAGGCTGTTGCAAAAAATATAAGATGTCCTACTTGGTGACAGATCCACCATTAACATATGCAGCAGAGGCTACACACGTTATACAGAGACTTTTGATACACGGATGTTGCAATGGATTAGTTTTAGATTGTGTTTTTCCATCTTGTTGTGTTCGAAGTGTGATCCGGAGCGGAGTACATTATATGTAAAATGACGAGACATACCTTGAAAAGCAAATTATCGTCTTTATGTTCGGCATACATGGAGGTCAGCCGGTACTGGTTCTCAGTAGTGATGTCAATACGGTATCCAGTCAGCATGTAGCACACAGTCCGGAACTCATGTATTTTGGTTTGAAACACTTCCCGAAGTCGTTGGTTCTTCAGTTCTGCACTCTCCACCTGTTTCTTCAACTCTGTGAAAAAGAGGTCTAAAATTAGATGGCTAATAAAATTCGGTACATCAAATTTAAACAGAAAATATAAAACAGTGCGTGAAGCTCCACCTTAGATTAACATTTGCTGTATAGTCATTGAATGTAAACGCTGTCATCGTTCTAATATATAGTCATTATTTTTTATATTTCCATTCATTTTTCAGTCCTTTTTGTGCAGGGAGTTAAGAAAATATCTCTGGTTGCTACAAGAAAACCATGAATAAGCAGGATCTGTGCTGTTGATAGATCTTATAGTGGTTTCTAAATTCAAACTTTGGCTTTACCAGCAGCTTATTGACCTTTTCCAGATATGCAATTTTTTCTACACAAACATAACTGTGAACATCAAAAAGTTCATCAGGACCTGACACTGAATTGATCCCTTCTCCTATTATTGAGAATAGCAAAGTAATAATACAAATAATAAAAAAAGTAGCAGAAGTAGTAATAATAATACTACATATTTTACACAGCTGCTTATGGATTCACAATGCACATAAGGATGTTGCATGCTGTGACTGGGTGATACTGACATTACTTGTATTTCATTATAAGGTGACATAATTGCCACCATGTTTAAAATAAAATAATGAAAAACGTAAATCTCAGAATTTGACAATCTGCAAATCACTTTCCTGGCAGGAGTCTTCAGTGACATCAAACAAGCTGAACAGCAGTGTCAGATAATGATATCTGGTGACTTTTACCACCTCAATGTTCTGCGGCAGAGAGTTCCTTCTAAACAGCGCTATTCGCTTCACGTACCTCAGGCTTTGTTATACACAGTTCAACAAGCGGATACAGAATAATTACAATGAGTCTATAACAAAAGTGTCCTTGTAGCAATCAAACATCTGCTTAGTGGATCATTAAAGACATGGGAAAGGACTCCGTAACCAGGATTATGTCCTCAAAGCTTGCCGGTGTATCTTTACTTTACTGCACTTGGAGCTACATCTAGAGCTGGCCCTAGACAGTAGATAAGTACCACCCAAACAATCTTCTGTTTGGCAATTAACATACCAGGGGCAAGGAAACACCACCCTCATCTGGTATCTCTGATCTCAGAGGGAACAACAGAAAGTCAGAGCTTTAAATATAGGAGATGTAACTTGATATTACCCTCCTAACTGGTTCACTTCACTACTGCCCCGCATTGTCTCAAAGCTGGTACCCCCCCCCCCCCATCCTTTGTAGAAGAGAAAACCAGGATTACTCCATAGCCGATACCCCCAACCTTGTGTAGTAATAGTGCAGCACATAAAAAGGGGTGACTCAAGTTGGACCGTTTCTTCACGATGCAGGTGTTTGGCACACAACTGAAGACCTAAACATAAAGCATCTATAAAGCGAATCTGTCAGATGATTTTGGCCTACCAAACTAGTACCAGCGTTTGTTAGGTTGGAAGTGAAAATTAGGTTGGCTGTACGATTCCCATTACTGCTCCTATTCTCGGCATCTTAACCTGCCCAACTCCACCCCATGGCTTATGACCGACATTGCCACTCTATGCAAACGTCACAGTTCTCCTGATAGACTCACACATGCGCCGCTTGCATTATGCCCAGCGCATAGGCAGTATGATCCTGATTTCTTGTAGCGTCGTCAAAGACCACGCATGCGCCGTGACCACAGCAGTACACCGGGAAGAGCCCCCGCTTTACTTCTCAGGCAGTGAGTTCAGGGAGTTGGCTCTTCTGGGTGTAGAGCTGAAATAGCCATTTGGCGATCAAGTAGATGAAAACAAACACATGTATATGGGTAAAATAGTACAGAGGGTGTTGTGCACTAAGACTAGAGATTTTAGGTGTTCTAGAGCAGCACTTTACAAAGTACCCACAAATTGTGGTGAGGTGAGAAATATCTCCCAAGTGCCCAAAACTCCGGAGCCCAATCTTTTCGTCCATGGACATGAGGCAGAGGCGCTCTATCACAGATTGCTTCATCCAGGAATAGGCAGGAGCGTAAAATGGTAAGTACTGTGCTGATTGGGGGCACAATGGCTGTTACTAGGGTTATATTGTGGCTGGTATTGGGGGAACTATGGCTAGCACTAGGGGCACTGTGGCTGGCACCGTTATAGAGGCCCTGTAGAAACTAAAGAATTTGCTGCCACACACTACTCACACCACATTTGTATGCCCCTCGATTGGCATGGATGTCAACAGTTGGGGAGGCCTAGACATCACCATGGTTTGGCAGAAGCAGGTACTGAATATATCCTTATGTGACGACTACTGGTGGGAAACATTGCAATTTTATTTCTTCACATTTATTTTCAATTCAGAATGCAACATCCCACTATAATTAGGAATCGTTTACGGAGATGGAAATTAATTGTTCATTAGACAGATGCATGTGTCGCTTACTCTCCAGCAGCAATACTGGAAATCAATCTCGCCTTACAATGGGCAGAAAATCATTGACATTTCAGGGATATTTATTAGCTTTTGTGTAACTGTAAAGTGGTCTCATTCAGACTCTTTAAACATACAGGTGTGCGAACATGTAATGCCACCTCCCTGCTAGGAAGTAGATGGCAGTGGCGCGGCAGAAGATACTGAAGATTACGCAGACAATAGGCACCTGATTGGAGTACAGAAAATGGAATATTCTGCGCTTCTGTCACTATAGCAGATGAGCTCTGCAAATGGCAATAATTGTATGGAAGATGTAGATTTAGTCATCCTTTTCATTGCCGTACTAAAAATTAACTAGTCCCAACAAATAATAATAATTAACATCGTACGTAAACTTTATGATTATCAAGGGACACGTTCACGATTGATCTAAGCAGACACATGTTCCTGATGTAAACAACCCGATGGCATGCACGTAGTTAAATCTAGAGACGAGGCGTTTATTTAACGTGTAAGTTGACTTTAAACCTGTATGTCAGAATATATTGGGCCTCAGAAACCCCATTATATACGTTTTTTTAGGATGTCTCCTTCAGCTGCGAATGGGCTAACACACAGAGCTACATGGCCCCATTATGGCCACAACACCCAGACTCCCCCAGTTCCACAGAACATAACAGACCACCATAGAACCTCTGGTGGACCGTTCCTTGCAGCCATACTACAGACGCTAAAATTCGACCATATTAAAGTATAGTTGACTGTTATATGAAAAATAACGCAAAACGGGTAAAAGATAAACCAATTCGTAACAAAACAGGGTTTTTGTTGTTTTTTTGCAAGTTTGGTGACGTTCCTGGGCAGCATGAGTGCAGGGCTCAAAGTGACCCTGAATTTTAGATTCAAATGTTAGTAACAGTTGTGTGAAATTTGTCTGAGGCACCAAGGAAGTCAATTGTTTTTCCAAAGCAGCGCTAGACCAGAGGTTCCTTGAGCTATACAACTTTTCCAGGCTTTAATGTGTTGTTCGGAAAGATGAAAAACCGCTTTCCCTTTATTCTGAGGGGTTCCAGTCAGGGAAGTAACAAGTGACCACAGGGTCCCATAGCAAAACTTGAGGCCTCATTGAGGCACCATGACCACCTCCAGCAGCAAGTCAGTTTAGGAAATCAAAAGCGTACGATTATTTTGGTCTCCCCGCTGTGCCCCATGTCAATTCCTTCCTTTCTTGGCCTCTCAATGATCACGGACTGTACCTTACCTCTAAGGCCATGTCCACATGGGTTGGATTTGCCATAGTCAGAAATCGGAGGCTTATCTCGGATTTCTTCTGTGGACATGCACTTTAATGTGCCACGGATCTGAATGAGGGTTAACCCCATTCAATAGGTCTAATCTGCTTGTGGAAATCCATTGGCTTTTTCATGCGGAATACGTGGGAATAAGTAGCATTTTAGTTATTCTTCTTGATCTTTTTTCCTGCGGAGCGGATAAAAATTTACGCATAAATTTTCTGCAGTAAGTTGAACAGGGTTGTGGAAATCCCATTCACATTCCTTCCCTTTTCCTGTCCCTTGGTTGAACTTGATGGACATGTGTCTTTTTTCAGCCGTACTAACTATGTAACATGCATGAGATGCAGATTGTTGTCGGATTTTATGCAAATTTTGGTGCGAAATCCATGTCAAATCTGACGAGGAGCGGCAAGGCCTAAATGGAGGTGGGCACCCTTGACTGATAGGGCCCAAGGCTTCATGGCTTCAGTGCATAGATCTATACCTTCACAGATATTACCTTCTGATGACATCTAAGAAGACTTTCTAAATTGGACTTCCCCTTTAACTGCCGGCGAAATATGTCTTAAGGAGAACCAGTTATTTCCTAAAACATAGCTCTTACATTATAAGCCTCAGCTTCCCAAATGGAACCAAACCTCCCATAAACATCTCCTTTCATTTCGTGAAGCTGTATGATTTCCAATACAACCGTGCAAATTCCAATTTCTGTACCAACCCCAAACTAAATCAATACAATTATACGCTTTACTAACTTCCCAGGGACTTTCTACTGACCACAGTAAAACTGTGTAATCTTAAAACAAAAGAAGGGAATTAAAAGCAAAGGAGTGCCGTAAAACACAATGGCCACATTGGAAGAGTAAGTAATATTTCACAGCTGTCACCGACTGGACTGGATTTAATAGATCTCAAATAGCTGACGGTATAAAATTACACATTTTTTTAGGCAATAGAACCTGAGAGAAGTAAATCGTTTTTATCCAGCAACTGGGCAACTTCAGCCCACAAACATGTCAGTGGAGGATGTATACATAGAGAGGGCTTGGATGACTATGCATAAGGCTGAGCCAAACTCGTTAAAGTGGACGTCCATCCTTGAAGACCACTTTGTTTTTTTTTAAACTCCACATTAAAGAGATTGTCCCCATCAGGAAAAATCCAGCCTAAATGCAGTATTAGGGCATATGGATATCATAGAGGTGAGACTCCCTCTTTAAACCAGTGCGGAAAGCCAATAAAGTGAGATGCCCGTCTTGGTGGACTTAATGTGACTGTGTATTAAGTGATAGCACAACCAAATGGCCATCATGTAATACTACATTTCCCTTACAGCACAAATGAGCAGCCACACACAGGGCTCGAATAGCCAGACCCAAGGTGATCAGATGATCACCTACCCAGCTCGATTCTGAGGAAGGAAAACTAGACAACCAAATCGGTGGTCCGACTATCTTTGGCATGATCAAAAACATTAACAACCATGCACAGACAAAAGAAAAAGCTGATGCAGTAGGGGATAATAAGTTGTCTGAATGAAATATAGATTTCAGGATACAGCCAGCTATCGGTTGAGAAATCCAACCCAAGTGATCAAATGATCAACATACTATCTGTGGGCTACTGTATGTGCTTAAAAGAACATGGCCAATTATCACGAGAAAGAGTAGAAATTGTCCTTTTTGGCCAAAATCTCATGTCTATGGCTGCAGGGAAAACGGCTGGTTATTTGCAAAATGATCTGCATGTGAATTGTGTATGGGCAAACTGTGAATCATAAGGGTCTATTCAGTAGACGTCCACATTAGCACAGTGAGGAAGTAACTCTTCATCCTCCTTTGTCCACGGGTAGATCAGGAGCCATTTAGTGGGTACAAGTGCTACCACTATATTCCCTTTATCAGGTCAGAAGCACAAAAATAAAGAGCTCTGCCTGGTGATGGACGAATAAAAAAACGTAAATAGTCTTAAATATAATCTTACTCTTGTGTCTGCAGCGCTATGCAGACCTATGTGTCTCCATGGTAACAGACTACAAACAAACCCTGTGTTGTCTGATCCTGCAGTCATGTTACTCTTTGCGATCTGCCCCCTATTTGTTGGTAATGTGTATTCGGTAGGAGTATGACTGAAGAATCAGACTACGCAGGGATTGTTTGTATTCTGTAACAATTTTGTTCATACACAATACGGTAGATTATTTTAGAGACTATTTGTAAGGTGCTTCTTGGGCACGTGAATGGTGTAAGGGCAAACTGTGAATCAGACGGTTAGATTCTTTCCTCTCTTGTCTTTTTCGCAGCACAGATCAGCGAAAAACAGTAACTGAAAAACTGTCTGATTGCATTCACAGGGTCCGCAGGGCATGTTCACCTTTTTGTGGCCCAAATACAATTATGCGTTAAACAATTTTCCATTCCTAAACTTTTTCTTTCATTTTTTTGGAGAATGAAAGGCTGAACTTGACGGTCACCTCTGGTTTTAGCCTCAACAAGTAAATGAAAACCACAATTTTTGGTTTTTCTTTCTTCCGAAAAGCAAAAATAAAATAAAAAATAGAAAGTCATTGACAAGGAGAAAATGAACAATCTGTTCCCACAACAGTGGAGATATAAGCAGACTAATCCAGACACATAATTGGGGACATGGAGACCCCTCGCAGACAATGCACCCTATACAAACTGATTTGCCTCTGCTATTCTGCCACTGTGTCTGGGTCACTCAGCCCTCACCCTCAAGACCACCCATCTTTCTTCTACAAGTAATCTCGCAACAAACAGTTTTGTCTGCAGCTCTGGCTTCTTGGATAAAACACAGAAATTGGAAACTGAATGCATCCGTTTTCTTTAATAAAAATAGATGTAAAAACAAAATGAATTGTAACAAGTCCATTGCAACTAGGTTTATGTAGAGATGTAGCAGAGTTGAGTTCGTCATAAAGAGATTTTCCACTTTTATATAAAGCTTAATCATGATATAATTGAGAGGTATTATGGAATTTATATATATATATATTTTTCCTTTGTTTCGTCACCATTTTTAAGATCTCTACCTGCTGTCAGTGAACAAAACAGATTCTTGATTATACCCAGAAACTGAAAACCCATTCTAACCGTGTTCATCTCAAAGCTTGTAGTTTGCTAAAAATCTATCTAATCTAGGTAATCCTCTGTGAGCAGCCTAGATACAGCCAGAGATGTTTAATCTACACTAATACATAGGAGCAAACTAACAAGACGGGGGAGACATTTAAGTCTATGTATTTAGCTCACAGAGTATTGCCTAGACTAGATAATATTACAGCAAAAACCCAGCTGTGAGAAGTACGTCAGGACATGTTTTCAGCCTCTGGATGTAAATAAGAATTTTCATTCGCTTACAGCAAGCAGAGATTTTACAAATGGTTACAAATTGCAACACCTAGTATATTAGAAATTTGCAGAACTTATCTCTCCGCTCCATTTCTCTCAGGCGCCCACATCATATTGCGGTGCTTAGAAGGTACATATGTGGCATATTACATCCTGATGCTGCCTTGTCTCAGGACCCTGCATGCGGCACGATCTGATGTTGGAGCCTGAGGGGATCTGGTAAGTATAAGGGCGGTGAGGGGAGTATATTTTTATATATATATTATATATATATATATTTTATTTTTTTTTATTGACCTTTTGGGGGGTTGGAGAGATTACTCTGAGCGGTATTTGACCTGGCATGCGCCTCAAGCTTGTGCCTCCCTGTGGCCTACACAGCGAAAGCTATAAACTGGCGTATATCTGCGCCATAATTTAGGCCAGTTTCTGTGAGAAATTATGATACATTTTTAGGGCCACTGGTGTCCCTGTCCGTTTTATGAAGCCACCACCCCTTTTAAAAGGTGACGGGTGTAGCATAAAACCGGAAAAAGTCTAAATTTGTTTTTACTCAAAACAGAGGTGCGTCAATTGTTTTTCACCAGAATACTAGCATATAGTGGCTAATAAATTCTTCCCATAGTATTCAATAAGCTCCATTGCCCTGTTCCTCGAGACTGAAAAATGTTAATATTTCAGCTACCCATCACCACCACTAGGGGGCCCTTTCTTAGTGACCTCTGTAGCAGAGTTACAGCTGCTGGCAGGGTACCATAAAAGCCGCTACAAGGGAAAATGTAGGGAAGGCTGCTGAGTGTAGTAGTTTCACAAGAGTTGGGGGAGCCACCGATTTAGGATTTAGAGGGTAGCATCCATCTATCTCCTAATAGATAATTGAAGTTCCGTTCTTAAATGTATTATACCCCCTTATTGTAAAATAAAAAGGACAAGAGATGTAACCGCAAGATCGATGACCTGAATATAAACAGTAACCCCCGAGAGCACGGGAATATTTACAGCCAGTTCTCCATTATGCATGTCTAACGTATTATTCTTTTATTTCTACATATCGCCAAACTCTATAATTCAATACTCATGTTTGGCATTGCGTTTTATGCCTCATTGAATATTCTAGAACACTACCCACACTTCTGTGCAACCCTGGGTTATATTTTGTGCTGCCAGATGTTTAATTATATGTTGGAACCCAGTGTTTTGGAAACGGAGCGTCTTGCATTATAAGATCCACATCACAAACACATGAATAACAAAATATGGTTATACAAGTGAACAACTTAATGGACCAGATGAGCAAAAACCACACAAATATTTAGAAATTTCTTGGAAAAACAAAACTTTTTCGAGATGGCTGACGGTAAAATATGAAAAACCACCAATAAATATAGAAATGGTCACTTCTGTTATCTTGTTGTGAAAAAGCGGAGTGACAACTAATATGGCCACCATTTTGGATCAACGCTTTGTTCGCTGGCGATGGGACGCTTTGGAGAATTTGCCAGGATTGACATTCACTAGTGAATCTCTCCAGAAAAAAACGTACCAGATTCTGTGCTGAATAATTTCATAATATATTCTTATAGCAGTCGAAGCTCAGTTTTCTGAGAGTTCTAAATCCCACTTTCTTACCTTCACAAAAAAAATTCTGACTTTCTGCAGCCACCAGTAGGGGAAGCTTACTGTATACGCATTCATTACTGAGTGCAATGGGAGCTGTATGTATGAATCCATATGCAGCGAGCTCCCCCTGGTGGTGAATTTTTGACCCGGCAACCACATAAAAAATAAATATCTAGATGTTTTTTAAAGATGGAAATATGTTTAGTACATAGTTACATAGTTAGTACGGTCGAAAAAAGACATGTCCATCAAGTTCAACTAAGGGATTGGAAAAAGGGAAGGGATGAAACAAAATTTCTACACATTGACATACGAGCTGATATTTTTTTGTTCTAGGAAATTATCGAAGTCTTTTTTTAAAGCCATCGACTGTCCCTGCTGTGACGGCTCCTGCGGTGACTATTCCATAGATTCACAGTTCTCACAGTAAAGAAGACTTGTTGCCTCTGCAGGTTGAACCTTTTTTTCTCCAGACGGAGGGAGGGGGCCCATGTTATTTGAGGGGGTTTTACATGGAACAGGATTACATCATATTTTTTGTATTTGCCATTCATATATTTATACAAATTAACCATGTCCCGCCCCCCGTTAGTCGTCTCTTTTCAAGGCTAAATAGGTTTAATTATTTTAATCTTTCCTCATAACTTAGATTCTCCAGGCCCCTTATTAGCTTTGTTGCTCTTCTTTGTATTTTTTCCAACTCCAGGGCATCCTTTCTATGAACTGGAGCCCAGAACTGAACTGCATATTCTAGATGAGGCCTCACTAATGCTTTGTGAAGTGGTAATATTACATCCCTGTCCCGCGAGTTCATGCCTCTTTTAATACACGACAATATCCTGCTGGCCTTTGAAGCAGCTGATTGACACTGCATGCTGTTATTGAGTTTATGATTTACAAGTACACCCAGATCCTTCTCAACAAGTGACTCCCCCAGTGTAGCTCCCCCAAGGACATATGATGCATGCAGGTTGTTACCATAATAAGCAAATTGATTCTCCCATTGCTATGGGCTAGCAAATCTATAAATGAGGAAATACTTTTAACTCTAGTTATAACTAACTTTTATATTAAGACCTCAGAAAGGTACATCTATCTAGTCACACAGTAATAAACCCTGTTGCCCCACTACCACAACATAAGTAGGCATCAGTCTGTGAATGCTGGGTAATAACCTGTAGAGAAGTGGTCAGTCTCCATAATGGCTGATCTTTGTCTTGGCCATTAACCCATAAAAAGCTTAAACAGAATTTCTAACTACTTGTCAGAAGAGAATACTTCAAGGACTTGAGTAACTGACGATTTTATATATTTTTAGGTGGCAACGTTCTTCAAAGAAATAAATACTTTTGAATAGGGCAGAATGAGCAAATAAAACGATGGTTTTTTTTTTATCCTAGGTTAACTAAAAAGCACTTTCAGGAGGTGGAGTGCCATAGAAACCTAAGGAATTCTTACGGTCGTTTACCAGTAATTGCTTGGTTGACTTGAAGAAATTCCTTTTCCGTGTTCTACATGAAAATACATTTGGTTTTAAAAGGGGCCATAAAGAGATATACTGGTATACATACTGGCTGACATCAGTTTTCCAGTTCTTGCCGAATAGACACCAATGGCCCAAATCCCATTGATAGGCGAGACAAAACAATAGGGCAAATAGATATTAGGTAGATAATGTGCTTCCTAAATATCCTTTTACACCGGCCAATATAGGCCCTGAAAACGAGCGTGATCAGCCGATGAACGAGTGTTTCTCAGTTCATCGGCTGATCGTTACCCTGTTTATAAAGGGTGATGATCGTGAACAAGCTCTCATATGAATACGTGTTTGCCCGTGTAAAAGGGTCTTAAGATTCCACGTCTGTACCATCACATGCGTGATATTCAGAGATAAACTACATACACTGTATCATCAACTCTAAAAGGTGCCCATACACATTACATATAGGTCGTCTGAACTCACTGACCAACTTATGTGTATAAGGGTGTCAGAGGTCAAGGGAAAGCAGGATCGGGCATGTTGGATTTCAAAATGCCCGATCCTTTGCTCTCACAGTACATAAGCCGCCACTAGAGGTATCTGGCAGTGGCTTATTCCCCTTTCCACATTGAGAATATCTGCACGCTCAGCTGAGCTTACATGTATACGAGGGGGGCGGATCGGGAGTAAAGTATTCCACCGCACAAACATTTAGCCGAGAGCTATCTATGGTATACAGCCACCCTTACATGCACAGACGTATAGCGTATATATATATATATATATATATATATATATATCTAAGCCATGTTTGGAGAGAAGAGCTATACACAAACAGATATGGATTGGACCCTTGGTAGCTGGCAGGCCAGATACAACAATTTGAAAAACAGATGCCAGAGGCAGAATAGCCCTATTTCCCAACTACCTTTAGAATTGTTTAATTTTTATATAATCTTTATTATGCTGATTCAGCAAACAGACAAACAGACAGAACCAACACAAATGGTTAAAATTCTCAGTGCATGGATCGGGTCAGCAACCATTGAGGGTTGTTTCAATAGCACATGTATTTGCCGTCTATGCTTGCAGACCGGCAGAGTCTAGAGACCGTTGGTAGCAACAGCGAGCTCCTAAACAGTTAAATTGTTAAACCCTAAATTCCAGCATGTATTAAAATTGAAAAGAGAGCCCCCCCCCCAGACATGTTTCGCTACATATGTAGCGTCCTCAGGGGTTCATGGGGCTACATATGTAGCGAAACATGTCGGGGGGGGGGGCTATTCTGCCTCTGGCATCTGTTTTTCAAATTGTTGTATCTGGCCTGCCAGCTACCAAGGGTCCAATCCATATCTGTTTGTGTATAGCTCTTCTCTCCAAACATGGCTTAGATATATATATATATATATACGCTATACGTCTGTGCATGTAAGGGTGGCTGTATACCATAGATAGCTCTCGGCTAAATGTTTGTGCGGTGGAATACTTTACTCCCGATCCGCCCCCCTCGTATACATGTAAGCTCAGCTGAGCGTGCAGATATTCTCAATGTGGAAAGGGGAATAAGCCACTGCCAGATACCTCTAGTGGCGGCTTATGTACTGTGAGAGCAAAGGATCGGGCATTTTGAAATCCAACATGCCCGATCCTGCTTTCCCTTGACCTCTGACACCCTTATACACATAAGTTGGTCAGTGAGTTCAGACGACCTATATGTAATGTGTATGGGCACCTTTTAGAGTTGATGATACAGTGTATGTAGTTTATCTCTGAATATCACGCATGTGATGGTACGGACGTGGAATCTTAAGACCCTTTTACACGGGCAAACAAGTATTCATATGAACGCTCGTTCCCGATCATCGCCCTGTATAAACAGGGCAAGGATCAGCCGATGAACTGGGAAACACTCGTTCATCGGCTGATCACGCTCGTTTTCAGGGCCTAAGTTACAGAGTGGGGTCACCGAGTGCGGAGACGCATAATGCATAAAAGTCGCCAACGCTCTGCTGCCTCAATAACTGCAGAGTACAAACCTCTTCTGCCATTAACATCCTCACGAAAACTGTGCCCGGGAGCTTCATGGCATGGGGGCCGAGCAGCTGAATGCCAGCCTCACATCACCAAGCACAATGCCAGGCGCCGGCTGGAGTGATGTAAAGCCGCCGCCACTGGACTCTGGAGCAGGGTTAACGTGTTCTGTGGAGTGACGCTTCTCTATCGGACAGTCTGATGGAGGAGTCTGGGTTTGGCGAATTCCAGGAGAACGTTACCTGCCTGACTGCATTGTGCCAGCTGTAAAGTTTGGTGGAGGAGGGATAATGCTATGGGGTTGTTTTTCTGGGGTCGGCCCCTTTGTTCCAGTGAAGGGAAATCTTAATGCTTCAGTAAACCAAGACATTTTGGACAATTGGAGCTTCCAACTTTATGGGTACAGTTTAGGGTTCGCCGCTTTTCTGTTCCGACATGACTATGCCCCTGTGTTGCATAAAGCCATGGTTGGGTGAGGTTCGTGTGGAAGATCTTGATTGGCCGCACAGAGCCCTGACCTCAACCCCATTCAACACCTTTGCGATAAACTAGAACAGAGATTACGAGCCAGGCCCCCTCCCCCTCCTCCAACATTAGTGTCCACGCACAGCTACCAAAGCTATGCCCACATAAAAGACAAATCTCAAGCGCTAGCTTTAAGACTAGTAAAAGAAAAAAAAAAAAAACAGGCAAGAATCAAAAAACAGTAAGATCTTAAAAAAGCAAACGGCTTGCAGGAATGTAGTGGTGAGGATGATACATTTTCTATTTTGGGAGCAGATCTAAATTGAAGTAAAAGCATTTCTGTTCCATTTTATTTAGTGCTAAGCACTTTCTGTAAACTAGACAATAATAGGAAAATGATAAATACCTTAATAAAACTCTTACTTTAGGAACAAATATGGAAAACAAACGGAAATCTAAAAAGCTGAAAGCGGTAGGAAAAAAAACCATGAAAAATAATCTTCAAGTATTGCTTCGGAGCATCAAAGGGATAAATGATATACTCAAAATTCAGCTTCCAGGAACAAAGTTTCAGCTGGAACATGGGCTGAAAAATGACTGTGTCAAAAATCAATATCTCCGCAATATGGAGGTTCTAAAAGGAAAATCCAGGCGCTTCTCCCCACCAGCTTGTAATTTGAAACACTTACTGTACATTAACGTCAATGAATAATTCACACAATTTTATATAAATAAAATATAGAACAAGCTCCGTTTCCTGGTGAATAATGTCCCAGTGTTTTCTCCTGCTGCTTTTCAGCTCCTTCTGTTTATAGTGAGGAGGAAAGAGATTTATCTTGACTGTCCATGTCGCCTCAGCTTATTCCACAAAGCTACTGATCTCAATCATGTCAACGTACGGAAGGTGGTTTCCAGCCATAAAGGGATATTGATCGCTCACGATACAGGGTGGAAAAGTATAGGGTTTGCGGCCAGTTTGTTTTACAGTCAGTATATCGGTCACTTCTTTTGGTTAAGAAGTTGGTAGGAAGGTGAAATAGGTCAAGTGTGTGTGCATGAGAAATGGGCAGGGATACCGTACATTGGTCAGCTGGGGTTCAAGGTTAGAATCCGACCAGGAGGCATCATGGGCATAAAGATGGGTGCTCTGCTTTTCCAACCTCCAAAAAATATAGTGACAGGTTAAAGGGGTTGTCTCAGTATAGACATTAATGACATATTGCTAAGGTATGACACCAATGTCCGATCACTGCGATCACCGCTGAGCAGGGAAATTGCCAGCAAACACGAGACAAAGCAGCAAATTGCTTTTATAGAGCAGACAAACCAGCATATAGTTTATATAGTGCTGCTGCCGCTTCATTTTACCAGTCATTGGGGGGGCACAGGAATCCCATCAAATTGGGCACTGTTGGTATATCCAAGCGATATCTGTTTGTATACAGATGTGTCCTTCCTTACCTTTCCTCTTATCTCAATATATCCTGAGATGTGTGTCGCGAGATGACCAGCTTTAAAAACCAAAACATGATTTTGTGATACTCTGTCACGAGATGTATATGCTAAATGTGTGTGTGTGTGTGTGTGTGTGTGTGTGTGTGTGTGTGTGTGTGTGTGTGGCCACTAAGTGGTTATGATGTAAATTGCAGCCTGTCAAGGGTTTTGCTAGAATGTCGCGATATTGTAGTAAAATGTTTTCATGAGAATTTTGAGTCCTTATCCAAATTCAAATAAAAGGTTAGGGTGGACACATCTCTATGCGTGTGTAGGCCCCATTAGGAACATGGTATGATGTGTGAATACATTCTAAGCAGTTTTGAGGAGCTATATTGTCCAAAATACAGCCCAAATCTCCCTCCCATGACAAATACGGCTATCAAAGGTGAAACCTAGTGTGCCACTGACACCTCATGTAAAAATCTGAAAGGACTTTGCAGGTACTGCAACTAAAACATATCCACGGGACCGTCCACATGTCAATAAAATAGCTCCGCCCCTTAGTTCTCGTGATTGGTGAGGGTCCCTGCAGTCAGGGACTGTTTGCATATCCTAGCATAATGCCATCACTTGCTATTACTGGGAGTCATTTAAGATATGCTGCAGTAGTAAACACACTGAGGATGGAACGGCTTATCCCCTTGGTTTTTGTGAATCGGCAACACCGTAAGACGTTAAATATGAAAGCTCTGGGGGGAGTGGCCTAGCAGCAGATGTAAGAGGACGTGTGTGGCTGGAGCTCCTGCTGTATTCATCCTGAAAATACTGTTTATCCCTGAAATACCCGGTAATATTCACCGATCTGGAGGCTGGAGGAGTCGGTACCGCTTAATACTGCTGCAATGACCCGTTCTAAGAAGCAAAAAACGCCGCCGGCGAGTCCGGGGCCGAGAAGGCAAGATGGCGCCGAGGAGACTGACTGCAGGAGCAGGCACATGCGGTCTAAAGCGGCAGACAGGCTGGAGAGATTTGCAAGAACCCCTCATGCAAGCGGATCTGCAGCAGGCAAGACACCGATGGCTGGCAGTGGGAAGGCAGGCAGCATGGCCTCAGGTTCCAGGTACTCCGTGCTGGGAGAGGACACGGTGAGTGAGGAGGAGGAAGAGCTGAGGAGTCAGCGGCGGGACAGGCGGGAGGAGGAAGATGGCGGCAGAACGCATAGCAGGAGAGACCAGGTGAAGGAGCCTTCCCTTGCTGATATATTCGCTGCGGTAAAGCAGAACTCCTCAATTTTATCTATGCTGACCGGGCAGGTGGGAAGCCTGAAGGAAGATATACTGCTGTTACGTAATGACTTACAGAAAGTGGCAGAAAGAACCACAGTTATTGAAGGGAAAGTGTCTGAAGTGGAAGATGTTCTGCCGGAGCTCAGGCGGGATGTGCAGTCTCAGTCCTTGGCGGTGGTGGCCCTGCAGGCTAAGGCGGATGATTTGGAGAATCGGCTACGCAGAAAAAATGTGCGATTGGTCGGAGTGCCGGAAAAAACGGAGGGCAATAACTCGGATGAGTTTTTTGAAAAATGGCTGCTGGAGCAGTTTGGCCGGGATGAACTGTCTCCTTTATATGCGGTTGAAAGAGCGCACAGAGTACCTACCAGACCGGGGCCACCGGGGAGGCCCCCGAGGCCGGTCTTAGTGAAGCTGTTGCACTACAAGGACAGAGATAAGATACTGAGGAAGGCAAGGGAACGGCAGGATATCTCCATTAATGGCGCCAAAATATCCTTTTATCCGGATTTCTCCTCGGAGGTTCAGAAGAAGCGGCTGCAATACTGGGATGTCAAGAAACGTCTGAGGAACTTGTCCATACCATACTCTATGATGTATCCGGCCAAATTGCGGGTAGTTGCTTTTGGGACTGCTTCATTCTTCGAGAACCCCAGAGAGGCTGCAAGATGGCTGGATAGCAATGAGGCACAGTTGCGGAGACCGGCTGGAGAAGAAGATGCGTGAAAGCCCGCCTGGGCGGTGAAGTCTAGAGCCATGTTGGCGTTTGCGGGACTGTAGCATATTATATGTTATTATGCAGTTCTCCGAAGTGTGTGAACACCCTTGTATGAAACACAGCAGGGTGGTATCCTTTTAACAAAAATGGCCGCACCTGACGGCAATGTTATTGAGGGATTGTTACTGGGTACCTAATGTATCTGTAAATTCTGCTGATTGTGTGGGATTGTTTATTACATGCGAATAGCAGTGGGAGCCAGCGCTCACTGGAAGTGGTGAGAAAGTTAAACGGTTCAAAGAGAGATGCCAGTAGGGCATGTTAAAAGTTCGCACTATGGTGCGTTTCTGCTGGATAGGAGATACAGTACATGTCGCTCTGACCCTTTTCGGAGGGGAGGTTTTGTTGGGGGGGAGGGGAGGAGGGAGGGAACGCACGGCCTAATATCTTGACTGGAGCAGGCTGGAGGAGTAACAGATTTCCTAAAGATATGACGCCTGATGGGATCGGTTAAATGTCTATCCTGGAACGTCCGGGGAATACGGGAAGCTAGGAAACGACAGGCAATATTTAACTGGGTTAAACAGCAAAATGCCCTGATAGTGGGGCTGCAAGAAACGCATCTGACTAGAGAGTCTGTATCCTTATTGCAGAGAGTGTGGATCGCACATGGGTTTCACTCTTTTCATACGACGTATTCCAGGGGGGTGAGTTTGCTGATACACAGGAGTCTTCCCTTTGTCTGTCAATCGTCCTTTTCTGATGAGGAGGGAAGGTATGTGGGAGTGCATTGTACTATATATCACTGGGAGTGTATTCTGGTAGTGCTGTATATCCCTCCGCCTTATGCTAGCACTGTACTGAAACGAGTTACGGAGAAACTCTCCAGGTGGCCTGAGGTACCGCTAATTGTGATGGGGGATGTTAATGCAGTGATGTCTGAAGGGTTGGATAGGTTTCATAGAGGAGGAGGAGGGCAAAGAGGTGAGCTGACTGCCTTTGGAAGATTAATGGAGGAATTGGGTCTGCGGGATATTTGGAGAGATAAACATCCAGGGGTGAGGCAGTACTCGTGTGCATCATCCACATTTCAGTCACTTTCGCGGATAGACTTGGTAGCATGCACAGCTTCAGCGGTGCCGTACATAGCGCAAATAGAGTACCTACAGAGGGCATTGTCGGACCATTCTCCGGTGGCGGTGACGCTGGAAGTGGGTGTAAGGCATACCAGGAACCCCGGAAACTGGAAGCTGAATGCGTTTTGGTTAAGATTGATGGATGGCGAGGAAATACGGAACCTGATAAAAGAATATTTTAATTTTAATACTGAGTCAGTGCCGCGGGGAGTGTTATGGGATGCCATGAAAGCCTGGTTGAGAGGCGTATTCATTCAAAATATTAAACGAATTAAAACGAAATCCAGGCAGTTGGGAGAAAGTTTAAAGGATCGGGTGACAGAAACAGAAGGGAGACATGTAGAAGAGGGATCCGAGGAGACACTTCGACATTGGGTGGAGGCACAGACGTTGTTAAAAAATCACCAACTAACAATGGCGGATAATAAACGACTATTCCTTAAACAGCAATATTATGAAGAAGGGGAAACGGCGGGGAGATTACTCGCTAGGATGGCAAAACCGCATGGGGGTAATAATTTCATTCATGGCATTAGGGGGAGGGGGGAGGGTGGAGACAGACACGGGGCAAATCCTGCACATATTTCAGCGGTTTTACACTGACCTATATACATCCAAAGTGCATTACGACACACAGCAATTGGACGAGTACCTGGGAAAAATTAATTTGCCTACCTTGGGCCGGGAGGACCGTGAAAGATTGGAGACCCCTATTTCACTGGAGGAGTTGGAACAGGCGATAAGGGATATGGCAAATGAGAAAGCTCCGGGTCCAGATGGGTTACCGGGGGAAATCTATAAGGAATATGGGACGGAAATAGCGCCAGAATATTTGAGTACATTGCAGGATAGTTTTGACAGAGGTAAACTACCAGAGTCCCTATATGAGGCTACGATAGTGGTTCTCCCAAAAGAGGGGAAAGACAGTCAATTACCGGAGTCCTACAGACCAATATCCTTGTTGACATCGGATGTCAAGATTATGGCAAAGATATTGGCGCTGCGGCTGAACAGGGTGGTACAGCATGTTGTGCATGAAGACCAATCGGGGTTCATGCCCTCCAAATCGACAGCGGTCAACCTCAGGCGGCTGTTTTTAAATCTTCAGGCGACACCGGATGAGCAAGGAGGAAGGGCGGTGCTAACGTTAGATGCTGCAAAAGCGTTTGACTGCGTAGAATGGGGGTATTTATGGCGGGTAATAGAAAAGATGGGATTCGGCCCTAACTTCGTGAAGTGGGTACAGTTGTTGTATGTGGCCCCTACAGCCCGCATACGGGTGAATGGTGCAATGTCGGAGAAATTTTCACTGGCCCGGGGTACACGACAGGGGTGCCCATTGTCACCATTATTATTCGCCTTGGCGGTGGAGCCACTGGCGTGCCTCATAAGACAGGAGGAGCGTATAAGGGGCTTCCAATATGGGGAAATGGAGGAAAAAATTTCATTATATGCAGACGATATTTTAATATATATGACGGACACTGAGAATACACTGCAGGTAGTAATGGATACGATCACAAGGTTTGAGGAGTTCTCGGGATTAAATATCAACTGGACCAAGTCTGCTCTGATGCCACTTGACACAGTGAATATTGTAGATACTGGAGTGGGACCCCGGTTTCCAATAGTCTCTGAATTTATGTACCTAGAGGTTAAGGTGACGGCTAGGGTCCAAGACTACATGTCCTTGAATGTCTCACCACTGCTGCTGAAGGTGAAACATAAGGTGGATGCCTGGAACAGGCTCCCGCTCTCTGCTCTGGGGAGGACTAACCTAATCAAGATGATCCTTATGCCTCAAGTTTTATACATTCTTCATAACTCCCCAGTATGGATACCTAAGCACTGGTCCAGACGATTGCACAATCTCTTTCGGGATCTGGTCTGGAAAAAGGGGTTCCAAGGATTAAATTGGAGAAATTGCAATTGCCCAAAGACGAAGGGGGGGTCGCGCTGCCAAATGCCTGGATATATTACCTGGCTGCCCAGGAACAACAATTTAAGGGGTGGGAAGACACAGAGACTTGGGGTTCCAGTGCACGTTTATTGTCATATAAGGGGGGAGGACACAACCCACTAGAGAGTCTGGAAGAGCATACCTTTAAGAGATTGGCGAGTGCTAAACCAACGTTACTCCTGATACATAAAGTATGGTGGCAATGCAAACAGATCCTAGGAGTGGGAATGTGCACCAAATATACTCCCCTATGGCATAATCCGGTCCTGTGGGAATTATACCAATTAGAGGGCATGCAAAAATGGGAGTTGGCAGGGGTTAGACGAATACAACACTTGTATTATGATAACGGGTTGAGATCATTTCAGCAGTTGAAAGACCTATTTCCACTAGAGCACAGTATGTTTTATCAATATTTGCAGATCAGTCATGCCCTACAGGCGCAGGCGCATGTGGTGGACCTGACGGTTTGTGCTCTTGGGGTCTTGGAGTATGTGGGACGGGCTGACACGACCAAAGGCCTGATCTCAATGGCGTACAGGAGCTTGCTGTCCAAACACCTGGGAAACCCAATGGTGCTGGTAAAAGCGAAATGGGAACAGGATGTTGGTCCATTGACTGAGGAGGAGTGGGAGGAGATATTAGCGTCCACATGTCACTTATCACTCAGTCTGGCGCAGAGGAGATCCCAACTCTTTCTGATACATAGAGTGTATCGCACCCCGTGGGTATTAAAACAGATGGGTATTAGAGCGGATGCTAAATGTCCTAGGTGCACGGAAGAGAAGGCGGACATTCTGCATATGTTTTGGTCATGTGAGGCTCTGAGGACCCTATGGGGGGAAATATTGGATCTGATAAAGCAGGTGTATGGTCGGGAATTGGCGGCAGACCCTAAAGTTATGTTGTTGGGAGCGGTGGGAGAAGTTGAGAGTGACAGAATGGCAAGCCTGGCAATTGCCAAGATATTATACCAAACGAGGAAATGCATTGCTAAACACTGGCTGGATGAGGAACCACCAGGGATGAGGGAAATTGTAGGAATGTTGAACTATAATATCCTGATGGAGCATAAGATATTTTCTAAAAGGGGCACGGAAAAAAAATTTGAGAAACAATGGAGCAGATGGCTGGCCTGTCCTGAAGTGCTGACACCTGAACTGAGCAGAATAAGGGCGAGAGTCGTATGAGGAACTGGAGGTGATAGAGTCTGGAGCAAAAAGGGGTGGTGGGGAACCTTGATAAGAGAAATGTGCTCTGACCAGGAATGGTACGAGAAACAAAGGGCGGAGATATAGTGGGGGGCCGTGCGGGGAGGGGGAAAGGGGGGAAGTTGGGGATTTTCTGATATGCTGTCACTATGGTATACGATGTTGGTAAATTGTAATGTGAATGTTATTATGTTATTTCTTTTCTGTGTTCGTATCAATAAAATTGGATTGATTTAAAAAAAATGGGGTTCGTTGGGTTTTGTCGTAGTGTTCGTCGCTTTACTGGAAAAAATAGAGCTGCATGCTGCTCTTTTTTTACCCATAGGGAATAACTGAAGTTGTATTAGACTAAGATTGTCTTGCTCGACATTTAGGTGCCATGCAGCCCAAGCTTAATAGCCTTCTATGAAGCTCCACAGATTGAAGCATTGTTTATCAATGATTATCACATATTACTATATACATTCCCTATTATGTCTCCTTCGCCAATTCCACGTACTGCAAGATCCTCCAGTCTAAAGAGGGAAAGCACCGCGCTCCAACGCTGAGTAATTGGTTTGGTGCACGACGTTCCTATGGGTCACGGGCCCAGTAATCGTCTAAAACAGTAGAAAGTAGGACGGCCAACACACGGATGAATGCCAAAATAGTGCAAAATGTATTGTAGCTCCAGTGACAACAAGAACATATAGCAAAGACTTGATTCACTGACCGTTCCGGACAGAGATTTCATTATTCTATATGCTATAGAGCTAAGCTGGGTGACAATCCTTTAGACACTATTATGGCTTCCATAAGTGGTTGTCACCTCTGATAATCAAATATTTGTTAGGACAAGATAGAGAAAAGACAAATAAAATATTACCAGATATTAGAGAAGACGACAACCTGAGGACCTTCTGGGCACTATATATCAGGGATCCAGTAAAGTTTGTGCAAAACGTAGTGACGTTTTTGTACTTTAATGGAAAGGAAAAATTTGGAAATCCCAGATTTCGTCTTCTCCTTCACCAGGAATGAAGCCCACAGTTAACTTGTTGAGGATAAATGGGGAACAGGAGGTGACCTATGAAATGAAAAGGGCTTCGCTGCTGCGGATCGTAGGGAAACAGAGCTGTCAAGCAAAGTTCTGCCTCATAACCTCCTGTTCTGTGATCCGGAATAATAATGGACAGCTTTTCCCCTGGTATCACAGTGGCAGCTGTGCTGTTGGTCTCTCTGGTGGACCAGTGTTGGTAATGGTGGCACAAGTCATTCAAGTCACCTACACCCTGGCTGAGAACTACACATACTGCTTGGCAGGGTGAAGTCAAGGAAGGAACGTACGTATGAGGCATTACAAATTCACCTCTACATCATCAGTGGTCCATGAAATGGTAAATCAGTTGCAAATTACGACATCCTTGATTGAACAGACATCAAACGTGGAAGACATGTCCTTATACACGATATTTGCATAATGCAAAAAGGCTTCTCCTTCAGAGAATAGTTAATGCTGTTATGGAAATGCCTGGGCTTCATAAACAGCTGCTTCCTGACTGCTTCCAAAAATAATTACACGTTCGCATTCTAAAAAGCACAAAATAGCCGTACGTTCAATTAAAATATCAAGTTTACACTAATAAAAAAATATATATATATATATATATATATGTATACATATCAAACTTCTCTTTTCTATTATCTATTTCTAGATCGATTAATCTACTCTCTCATTTATATATTTATTATACACACATCCATCATATGTGAAGCCATGTTGAGAATATGTGAGTCCATGTATGATGAAAGCCACTTTTATATCTCACGAGTCACGACAATGTGTTAGTTTGCAAATCCCTTTTTAAATTGACTTTTAATAAACAATGCTTTACCCTTTAGGATCTGTTCACACGTAGTTATGTCAGACGTATTTCTGAGAGTAAATGCCTTGAAATACGCCTGGAAAAACACTAGCAAAACACCTACAAATAGCTTCCCATTGAAATCAATAGGAAATACACGGTGCTGTTCACGAGGCATATTTTTATGCTGCAGAATTTAACAAAAAAGCTTCGTAAAAAGAAGTCTCGTAAAAAGTAGTAGCATGTCTCTTCTTGAAGCGTTTTTGGATCTGATTTTCAATTGACACTATGAAAAATACCTAAAATAAGAAGCTTCATTTTCAGCTTCAAAAAACGCCTTGAAATCAGTCTGTTTTCCCTTAAATCCGGCACTGAAACTTTTCAAGCAACTTTTTTTTCTACGTGTGAACATACCCTTACAATACAGCTTCCATGTATCCCGTTCTCTCAGCCTATTCTGTCAGTTCACTTAGTTGTGATATTAGATGGCTCCTGTGTTTTTAGACACACAGAGGACCCGCTCTCAGACGAGCCATCAGTACAGCTAACCTGACAGAATGGGCTAAGAGGGAACGATACAGCTTCTATGTATACAGGATACCTACAAGCTGCGTCGTAAAAAATTTTTTTTTTTTTTAATAAAAGTGAATTAAAAACTGCTTAAAATCGTGAATTTAATAATAAAAAAACAACATTAAAAAAGGTCTTTCATCCTCCACTCAGACATTGGAAAAGCAAAATTTTAGCGCCCATGGGCAGTTTACCAGTTGTTTCCATGACAAGGGTCTGGTAAGAGACATTACATTATGTTTATTGAGATATATATTTTCAGCAGAGGTTGATGCTTAGAGAGTTACCAAGAAGTCTGTAAACTACACAAATTCTGATCCATTAGTGAACCAAGTTCTTTCTTGGGAGAAATCATAACAGTGACCCCAGGGCCACCATCAGGGCAGTATAGATGGTACAGCTTTCAGGGGTCCAGTTTAAAAAGAAGCCATCCTCACCCGATGCCTAGTAGTTAACCCACGAGCCCTATTTAATAGGTAATAATGTGGAAAAATGGGCCAATATACCATCATGCAACCGAAATTGAACAAGCCTCAATCAGTCGGCTGTTACCCCCTTTCCTAGTGACCCACTAATTATGTTGTCTGTGACCCACAGATTTCCATAGGTTATTGTGAGAGAGAAGTGAGAGAAGAGAGAGAACTGATTATGTTTTCACCCCAATTGTCCACATTAAATTACTTAATGGGGTCCAACTTGAATGTGGGAGACGTAGAAGGGAGCGCAACAGGCCCTGACCATTTGTATGGGGCACAAATACTTTTGATGAGCAAACCAGCATGTAACTACACTGTAGTTTACCCTAAACGTACCTAAGGTGACCTAAAAAATTATAATAAAGCCATATAAAAACAAAAGTGGATAATGTGTCCTACAGGGATATCAAATCTCATGACATTGAACCTTAGATGAAACATGACTATCCGTGAGAAAACTGCATCTTTAATTGAGTAAAAATCTATCCCTGGCACTCGGGTCTGCGGAAACGTAGTTGACATTTGCTTTGCACTCAGTACGAGGACTAATGGCGTCACCCCCGCAGAGAGCACCGAGGAGCTGTGAAATGAAAGGACAAGCGCTCCTGCCTGTGTGTGCAAACAGCGACAGCACAGTGGGGACCTGCTTTTCTTTCCCGACTTCTGACGCCTACACGTCTCATCAATAGCTTCTGCAGCTTGTAGAGAGGCGGCCTGCTGCTGGAGCCGTACTGAAGTGTGAACGGAAAGTACATGATGATTTAGAGTCTGTGTTCCTCTGAACCTTTCCTTGACGAACACGCTCTTTGCTCCCATTAGGTAGTCGCACATTACAAAGAGCTTCACACAGTTTTCTCCTAGGTCACAGTATCCTACTTCCTGTCTGCTTCTGAAAGCGTTTTCCGTATTATCAGTCACCGCTTTGCATGGTGCATGTAACTTTGTCAAAGAAAGAACCCAACACAAGCGTGCAGCTCCAATTTTCCCAAGAGCCGCATCGATTATACGGCAGGCAAGGGTTAATTTCTCCTTCTTTGCATTACTACTTTATTGCCAAGACATTCGGGTAATACTGCAATTTGATGATGGCACCACCCCAAAAAATATGTAAATCGCATTAGAACATGCATTGAACAAATTTTGATATTCTGCTCCATTATGGTTGGAAATTAAGTTGCTTTATCTTTTTGTTTGGTTGTGTTTAAAGGGGCTTTAGGTTTACAACAATGGCTACTAGACTAAAAAAGGGCACAGAGGGGAAGACTTAGGATAGATTCCCACGTCCGAGTTGCACCCATGCAGGACCCATTTTCCAGGATCCCTCATAGACTTGAGTCTATCGAGGGATCTGTGAAAAATGAAGAAAATAGGACATGTTCTATTTGTCAACGGACCCTTCACACAGTCCGTTAAAACAATGGCCGTGTGAACGGCCCCATTGAAATACATGCGTCCGTGTGACAGCCATTGTTTTAACTTCCGTCACACAGACGTATACTACGTTCATGTGAATAAGCCCTTAGCAGTATGAGGGCTTGTTATTTGGCAGGACAAGTTATATTTATCAAATGGTACAATTTTGTGGTACATATAACTTATTGATTAACTTTTACACATTTTTTAGGGGGGTATATAAGAAAAAAAAACCTGCTATTCCACCATTAATTTTTGGAATATTTTTACATTGTCTACTGTGCGATAGAAATAAAATTTTAACTTTAATATACGGGTCGTTACAAATATGGCGATACTAAATATGTATTATATTTTTTACTTTATGTTTGTGGATTTTTAATGGGATTTTTTTAAATTTGTTTTTATTTGTTTTTGTCCCACTATAGGACTTGAATGTGCAATCCTCTGATCGCTTCAATAATACAGTACACTGCAATACTTCTGTACTGACAGGCAAAGGGCCGAATAGGTGCATGCACATGGCAGGAGCAGGGGCCTTGGACAACTCATCAATAGGGTGACAAAGGATGCTCCCCCACTCTAACTACTTAGATGCAGCAGCATCTGTGGCATCTAATGGGGATAAACGTGCAGGATTAGTGTTTTCTCTGATCCCGGCCGTTATAGCGAGATGTCGGGTGCTAGTTATAGAAAGCTTCCGCTGGTGATGGTGCGAGCGCATCTCCTGCGCCATAACCATGAGATAATAGTACGGCAGTTAACGGGAACAACTTGCTCGCTGTGACCTTCTATTACGTCATAGGGTGGGAAGTGGTAGAGAATATTTTCCCGTTTCATGTAAATAAATACTAATCCATATGAAAGAAAACTCAAACTATATCCGTGTATCAACATAATGCAAATTTTCAAGATCTCGGCTTGAAAAAGCCTGATCTCTAATGTGTCTACTCTTGTTATGGCGGCTGCAAGCTGTTTACTGCATCACAATGAGGGGGTCACAGGATCCCTATTTCCAGAGTGGCGTGGAGTTAGGACCACCAAAATTCCCCTTTTATTTAAAGCTTATCATTACAAATGGATTTACCTTATATTCCCTTCTCCAGTACAGGGATCAAGCAAAATAAATCATGGAGGAGAAAAAGCTAATGGGTGACTTTGCCGGTCTTCCCATGAACAAAGAGATCCGGAGTAGTCACCTGTTCACTGCAGCATATGTTGCTAGGCAACAATATTAACATTTTTGGCAATGTCTAGCAAAAACAGGGCACAAATTAAAGGATTTATTAGGAAGTCTGTAGCACTCCCTAATGGGTAATTGCAATGGGATTCTGAATTTATTTTACTGGAGTTTGCCTCCTAACAGAATATAGTTCCGAAGACTAAAATCTTAAAACAAATGAATACACTTAGAAATAAAGCAGATGATGATGAAAACCAAAGATACATTATATATTATAAACCACAGGTATACTGCCAAACAACCACGGCATATAAGGCAATCCAGCCTCTGTAGAAGTGCTGATACTTATTCCAAAATGATAAATTATTCACACCTTGCTAATTACCAAACTATTTCAGATTTGTAAGTATAAATTATGAATATTTTACATTAATTATGAATGCAATTTTATTAGAAATTTTGGCAGCTGGGCAGTATGGTTTAATTGTTAAGGTCCATCATGGGAAACTAATAAGTATTTAATAACGGATCCTTGCTCGTTTTGTTAGAAAGCCAGACCATAATGTCTGACTTGAGACCACTAGTAGAGTAAATTACTAGTAAAGAAATTAAACTATGTACAGGTGTGTCTTTCCTTACCTTTTCTCTTGGCTTGACATACCCTAAGATGTGGCGAGAGATTAGCAACTTTGGAAAAAAACATGATTTCGCGATACTCTGTCGGGAGTTGTTTATGCTGTCCATATGTAGCCACCCAGTGGTTGTCATGTGAATTGCAGCCAGTCGAGTGTTTTGCTAACCTATCCCGATCATTTGAGTTTTAATCGTGAGTTCTTCACGAAATTTGTGGAAAGATAAGGTTGGAAACAACTGTACCTGCTGTCAAAACAAAATTATATCCAGGAAAAACGGTCTGAGACACAATAGTCATCATGCCTTCTGGTTATATGCCAAGCATGTGGTGCGTTAATTATGCCCAGAAATAGCGGCAGCATATGGTCACCTGGAAAACTTGGTTGTACGTTAGATGCATATGGGTCTTTATAGTTGCTCCGTATATGTACAGTATGGTGAGCTCCCCACCCTTCCGAAGACACGCACTTCCCCATCCCCTCTAGAAGACAATATTTCACTGCAGTTTTGGGACGTCATCTCAAAGAGGTTTCACTTAGGCAAATAAGGTTTGGCATTAGAGCATATACAGGTTAAGAGAAAACTGGGAGAAAACACTTTCTTGAGTACACCTAGATACACATCTATAAGGGGCACCTTATTTAAGAGCCTCTACTTACTGCTTATAGTTTCTACAGCATTATGAAGACAATTTGCTACCATGATGGAGGTAAAATTAGAATTTGCTGCAACAGTAGAATGGTCTTCAACATCAGTCAGGTCTACCCTTCAATCACTTTTCACTAAGCAAGACCGCCAAGAGCCCTTCGTCATCTCTTCACTCAACTTTCTCTAGACATGAAAAATATTCTGGCAGTTGTAGTACACAAATTTACAAACCAGTAGTTCACGATAGGAACACACTGGTCGATCATGATCTAGATGCCATAACCAAGTAGTTATCTGTCCAGGAACCATAGGCAGCTCCACAGATGACTGTGGATACATAAAACAGTAGTAGAGGAACAGGACAGTCTGGGACCACATGACGGAGCTTATAGACAGTTGGAGCAACATAATCCGTACTTTAACCCATTTGGGCAAAAACCAATTAAAAAAATCTTGCCATTGATTGACATTCTTCAAGTAATCACATAAGATTTGTTCACATGTACATTGTATGGTTTCTCTACCGTCCACTGATCAGTGGCAACACCCAAGTCTTCTGTTTCTGTTGTCACGTCAAGGTGACCTTTTCCTGGAATGCCAATCATATGGCGCTAAACTAATATTTCTTTCTGATTCACGCTATGTGAACAGAGCCATTACATTTATATTTGCATAAAGGGCAACATCTGACAATTACGGATTAGGCTAAAATGGCAAGTTGTGTGCTTATTAAAACGCCATTTTCACGCAAAAATAATAAGAAAATAAATATTTATTTGGGACCCTGCATGTAGAAATTAAGTTTGTTTTTGCCTGCTTCCTCTATTCCCATACAACATATGGTCCTGCATGGAATGTTTACTACCCAGTCCATAGTGGATACCTCCTTTTGCGGACCCTTTAGTCTTGTCAGAGGAAGCGTGATCTCGTGAGATCTCGCTGTAAATAACAGGTTACAACGAGATCACGCTTCCTCTGCTGTAACTACCATAGAAACAGTAACGAAGTGCAGAGATTGTGAATAGACATCCCGTGGAATGTCTATTCACTGTCTAAACACTTCAGTATTGTTAATGTGTTAGTATAAGACAGCACATGGCGATCTAGCAGGATCCCTATGCGCTGTGTAAATGAATGGAGAGAAGTGCATGACGCTGATTGGTCACTGATTGGTCAGCGTCATACACTCCCCTGTACAACGCCCACTTGGTCAAAAGTAAAAAATACGCCCAGTTGGGCATTAAGCAACTCATTAGCATAAATCTAAAAACGCTAAAAAAGTGGTGAAAACAGATCGTTTTTTTTAAATAAAAAGCATTACTGTCACCTACATTATAGCGCTGATCTCCTTATATAGGAGACAGGGCACTTATAATGTGGTGACAGAGCCTCTTTAAAGGGGTTTCATAAACTGCTGAAGCCCCCATTGGTCAGCTTTAATTTATTCGAGAACCCAAGGCCGTATTTATAGCTCACGTTGCCCTAGGCACGAAGCCTAAACACGCCGTATTAGAGGCCTATTTTTACCCGTCAATTATCATCATTATTTCGTATTTTCTGAGCAATGGAAATGATAATTGGTTAGTGTTAAAAAAGAAGATCAACGACAAAACACCACCATACCGTACCTAAACAATACTGTCATACCGCGACGAAAGCCAAGAAGTAGTATATTATTACTTCCTGTCTAGAGTGTATGTTGAAGTCTAATGCGTATGTTGGGGGCTTGTCAAGCAACAATCGCAAAAGAACTTGTCTAAAAATGCCTGAAAATTGTTCCCATAGGTAAACATTGTGGTTGCAGTAGCTCATGTAATCCATTTTACTGTGACAGTCGTGTGACCCACTAGCCTTACGCTGCTTCTGTACTGTGTCATTCACTTAACCACCACCTGCTTACAAGCGCCACTGCCCACCAGCACTGGGTCATGGCTTTCCTTCCACCTGCATGGCATTGACTATGACATAACCCTGTGACGTGTTATCACCTAGCAATCTGTTTTCCTATAGCAAATTGCAGAATTTTATTAGGCGTTAATGTTATACCCTGGACTGTCCCATAATCTAGATCACCATAGCAGGGAAGCACGATGGTCTCCAGATGCTGCGACAGAGCATGCTGAGAGTTGTAGTGGAGATCATCGGGCAGCAGGTGATCCTTAAAGTAAACCCACACAGCTCATGCAGTGAACAGTCACCTTTCCAGATATCACCAGTATCACTGATGTCAGATTTCTTTCACAGGACACGCGTCTTTCCTCCCTGAGCTGGATGGGCATTCACCAGAATAACGGAGCTCCGGTGCCCAGAAAGAGACCTGTCAAGATCAGCTGAGACAAATGTATTTTCAGGTATGTCTGGCAAGCACAGCTCTTCTGCATCTGGGAACGGAGCTCTGTAATAGATGATAAATTCAGCTTGTGTACCTCCTGACACACACTTCTCTTCTAGTCTTTTCAAATCAGCTGCTGTACATCTGACAAACTCAGCCCTGCTACATCGCAAAAAGTCAGCTACTTTTTCCAGCAAACTCAGCACCTCTACATCTGAAAAATTCACCTCCATTACATCTGACAAAGTGTGCCATCCATGCCAGTCCGTAATATGTGCGACACCACTCATTGATCAGTACAGTCTCAGAGCATGTGATCTTTATGAGACATCCTCGGAGTAACATGACCTGAGCGGCTCGGTGAATGTTGATCGCTGTAGTGGTTTTGTGGGGAGACACCCAGTGCCTTTACAGATGCCCGTAAAAAAAACAAAAAACTATGTGTAATTTCTTAATACCAGCAACTAGTGCCGCCGTCTGCAATGTACCGCCCTAGGCACTGGACCTCCAGTGCCTAGTGGTAAATACGGCACTAGGAGAACATGGCAGCAACGGTTTAATTCCCCAGCAGCACTGTCACAGGAGAAACAAAGCATTTCATGGTGCCCATTTAAGTCCCTAGGCGGTCTATGTAAGATAAACGTGCTGGGTCCTTCAAAGAGCGACATGCTCATTGTGGGTGCTCTTTGCCCTGGCTGTATGATGGAAGTGATGAATGGGGGCCAACCCCTTTAAAAACTACTTTGAAGTTACAGAAAAGTACAGAAAACTTTTTAAAGTTAAAAAAAATTACAGTCCAAAATAGTAGGATTTCATCAATTTGGTGGATGAGGTCCCCACAGATATCCACCACATAAAATCTCTAACTTTTTCATCTTTCAGCAGATCAGCGGACCATTTTACTAGATATGGACCATGAAAATTCAGCATCGTTGGATTATTCCAGCTTAAAATGACCTTCAGCGATATATTTGTAGATGCTGGGCCAGTAGATTCTGCCTACTCCATTAAAGGTTTTTAACTCTACTAGTATATGTAGAATAAGACATAATAACAATATGTCTATCCAACATAGATAAGGAGGACTTCTTACCATATGAACCATATCATGTATTCAACCAAAGTGACTATGTGTGGTGGTAGCGTGGCATCTTGTCCAAAATTGTATATTTGGGTGGAATCATCCTTCGAAGAGGTAAGGCTACCAATATTGTCCCGAGGGCAAAGCCTATGACTTACCGTATCATCTTTGTCTGTCTTATTTGAGCTGTATCCCCCACTGCTCTGAAAATTGCACGGTTTAGTCAAAAGATGACAACACAGCCCTAGAATTACATGGAAATGAGCAGACCCCCCCCCCCCCCCACATCTCAGTATTAGAGAACAGACTCTTCAATAAGTCAAGTAGTACGCTTCTATAGCATCTTTCACACAGGAGGCGTCACCCGATAATTATTGCTTCACTCTGACAAACAGGTTGGCATTTTTTACAAAAATGATATTAAAAGACACCAGCAATTATACCCCCGGCAGATTAATAGTTAGATCCATTGCTGGCAGGATTGCAAAGAGCTCAAGTGACATCACATTCCTTGCAGGAACTCCTTTTTTGCGTTGAACGAGGTATAAAAATACATCTCTCAAAGCCAAATTTGCATAGAGGACGCTTATATTTTTGGATGCGAAAAACCCCCAAAACATTGATTATCTAGAAACAAAGTAAAGCAAAGCAGTTCATTCTCGAACGTAATGGAGTTCCCTTTCTTTGTGTACACCGACCGATGGCAGACAAACCAAGCTGGTGAACAGTGGTTTACCACGTAAATGCCACGTTAGACCAATGTCTGACAATCAAAATGGGGTTTCCAGTTGTATGTAAATTAAGCTTTATCGTAGTATAAAATATAGTTGTAGAGTTCTCATGATTTCTGCTTGCTGTCAGTGGATAGAAGAATTATTTTTCACATTCAAAGGTTGAGAACCTGTCCTTATCAGCTGCTGCTCAAACCGACATAGGGTTTGCTAAGTGTATCCGCACTCGCCGTAAGCGAGTTTATTTTTGTTGGTTCTACCATGTGCAGCTAATCTTGTTGCAAAGATGTACCAGGGCAGTATCATAGAACAGGGACCTTATCAATTCCTAATGAGTAAGGGCTTGTCCACAGGTAACGGAATCGCTGCAGACAATTTCTGCTTGAGTTCCGCAGAAGGTAGCAGTAACTCCGCTGCGGGAAAAAACGCACCATTTCCTGCGTTTTTACTGCAGAAAATTATGTGGAATTTGCGGCGTTTTTTTTCCCCACAATGTTGGGAGATGGTGACATCTCCTCTGAAAAACGCAGCAATTCAGCCCACGTTCCGCAGCAGGAATTGACATGCTGCGGTACGTAAAATACACGGATTAAAGTCGGGTAGTCTTGAAACTTTTAGATTTTGAGGATTTGCCACGGGTTGTGTATGATGGAACTAGAAACTTTTAGGATCATAAGAGACATTGCATAGACAAAGAGGTTAAAGCCCACCTGGAGCTGCAAAGCGTCCAGGACTCCTTGCAGGACATGGTTTTCAGCATCTGAATATGAACAAGAATGTTTTTGTTCACTGACAGCATTCAGAGGTCTTAAAAAATGAGGACAATCAGATATACCATGAACAAGTTTAGACTTTTGGTTTTATTGGATTGATAAGCAAAATGTCAGACTTCCGCAGTAGCATATAAAGGAGTATAGAGGTAGTAAGGGTTGTAACTGCGCCCCTACTTCTAGGGGGACTAGAGGTACCTTATACAAGTATATATGGGCAGCGGAGGCACAATGACTGAATACAAATTGTACAGTGATATTATGCTATATAAATAAAAAAGCGATTTCTACATAATATTAAGATTCAATACAGCGCAATGTAATCACTCGACCCCCCAGTAATCAGCTGTAATCTGTGGGGGAATTTGTCAGCAAGTGTTCAATTTCCCTGCAGCGCCACCACAGGGAAAATAAAGCATTACATAGTTTTTATTGAAAACAATAGACCGTCTTTGCAATGCAGGGACATGCTGGGTCCTCGAGTGTAGCCACTCTCCGCTCTGGATGATGATGGTCCTGAAAAGGGAACCACCCTCTAAAAATAATTTTACTAAACCAGATAACCCCTTTAAAAGGAATTTACTTCTGGGTTATTTCACTCGGCACTGAAATGGCTAAAACCTTGTATTATACAAATTCTGAAAACGTGGCTATACGCAGAGAAATCTCTGAAAAATTTCTTATTTAACAGATTCAAGTTGTATGTGACGCTCCAAACCGGTTATAATAATCTATAGTAGTATAGATGGTATTCATAGGGAGATCTCTCTTACAGTATGGCGGAGTGCTTTCACGGATATCAGATAATGAATTCGGTTCGTTCTATTTACCAACTTAAGAGCCAGTAGTTTCCAAGGACATGAGAATTGTAACAAGGAACCCGAATCAACTTTCTTTTATAAGCCCTACAATGGAATGACTAGCCCGAGGCATTGTGAGTGGACGGGTAAAGACCAAAAGAAGAGCTTGATAAACTTTTGGCCTCAGGCAAACGCTGCCGCTAAAAACCTTTATAGTAGAACCATGGATACGGTACATAATTCGGAAAAACACATCTTCAACATGTATTCTTTGTGAACCTAATAGAACGCACACAAGAAGAAATGAATGTAGATAGGTTTCAGTCCCCTGTGAAAGGTCACAGGCTGTAGCGGAGATATCGAGAAGCTTCCAGGAGATTTATCATGAAACTCCATCTCGTAGCTGATTCTTTATCTAATGTCTCTTTATCACAGATTCAAACTGCTTACGGAAGGCAATTGTTTTGCTTTGCAAGCGCATCTCCCCTTAAAGAGGTTGTATCTAGCTCACGGGGGCCTTGATCAAAAACGGGTAACATTTGACCAGACCTTTGACTTCTATCCCAAGCCAATATTCTTCTTACGGTTCTCCTGGAGATATATCATGAACCTAGTCACCAATAACATGAGGATGAAAAAGTGAAGAATTATACGGCAGCCATTGCTTGGTAAAAAAAAAGAAAAAATTATTCTACTTGCTTCAGGCTGTAGTTACATGATCCCAACTTTAGAACGAGACTAAGCAACCCATGGGCGAAGACAAGAAATTCATATTAGTGAGTCTAATCTTGGACCACAACTGACCGAAAGGGCTCTATAGAGCTCAAATCCATTGGCACTATAGTCAGATTTTTTTATATTCAAAATCTGACATTCTGAATGAGCACGGTCGTTGATATGAATGGAGCTTTGCGTCGAGTGTTGTGAGACTTCAAGTAATAGAAAGTTTGGAGAAGTAACAAAGGGGTTTAAGCCCTTTTCTTTTAGGTATTAGTGGTGATATTCGGAGACATTACCAATGTGATCTTCTCATGTGTATCTATGACATTTAAGAAGAACATTTTTGTTTTTGGATTTCCACTATGTATTACTTAATAAAATTTACGACTGCGGAGACGGACAAATCGGGAAAACCAAAGGGCAGCCATTTCTTCTTGATGTCAAATATGAACCCCTTCCCGACATATGACATACAGTTACGTCATAGCCAGGTAGGGGAAGAATGGACCGTGCTCACGGAGTGAACCCGCTCCATACGATGCGGCTGTTGGCTAATTGATGCCCGTCAGAATCACGATATACTGCAATACATTAGTATTGCAGTATATCGTGCAAGCGATCTAATGATCGCTGGTTGAAGTCCCGTAGGGGGACTAATAAAAAAAGTAAAAATGAGTTAAATAAAGTTATTTTTTTGTGTAAAAAAAATAATATTAAAATATTAAAAGTTCAAAATACCCCCTTTTTCCCATTTTCCCCCTAGAGCATAGCAAAAAAAGAAATAAACATAATTGGTATCGCCGCGTCCGTAAAAGTCTGAACTATTACAATATATCATTACTTAACCCGCACGGTGAACGCCGTAAAAAAATAAAATGTAAACACCAGAATCTCTATTTTTTTGGTCACCTCATCTCCCACAAAAAATGAAATAAAAAGTGATCAACCCGTCACATGTACACCAAAATGGTGTTATTAAAAACTACAGCTTATCCCGCAAAAAATAAGCCCTCATACCACTTAATCGACGAAAAAATAAAAAAAGTTATGGCTCTTGGAATTTGGCCACTCAAAATAAATTTTATTTTTTACACTTAGGTTTTTACTTGTAAAAGTAGTAAAATATAGAAAAAACTATATATATATTTGGTATCGCCGTAATCGTATTGACCCGCAGAATAAAGTTAACATGTTGTTTTAATTGCACAGTGAATTCCGTAAAAACTACGCGCAAAAAACCATGGAGGAATCGCTGTTTTTTTTCATTTTCTACCCCACAAATAATTTTTTCCCCTTTTCCTAGTACATTATATGGCAAAATAAATGGTGCTACGAAAAACTACAACTCGTCCCGCAAAAATCAAGCCCTCATAGTACTATATCGACGGAAAAATAAAGACGTTATGGCTTTTGGAAGGTGGGGAGGAAAAAACGAAAATTAAAATCTGAACGTTGTTTACGACGGGAAGGGGTTAAGACTGGGTCACATTATGTGATCAAAATGCATGTTTTGTGGAAACGTGAAAACCCAGCCTTAGGCTATGTTCACACGGAGTGTTTTGGGGGAGGAATATCTGCCTCAAAATTCCGTTTGGAACTTTGAGGCAGATTTTCCTCTCCCTGCACGCCGATTTTCGCGCCGTTTTTCGCCCGCGGCCATTGAGCGCCGCGGGCATAAAACTGCGCGAAACACGCTTTCTCTGCCTCCCATTGAAGTCAATGGGAGGTCAGAGGCGGAAGCGCCCGAAGATAGGGCATGTCGCTTCTTTTTCCCGCGAGGCAGTTTTACTGCTCACGGGAAAAAGACGCCGACGCCTCCCATTGAAATCAATGGGAGGCGTTCTCGGGCCGTTTTTTGCGACGCGGTTTTCGCGTCAAAAAACTCGGCAAAATACCCCGTGTGAACATAGCCTTAAGCTAAATTTTAAAAAAAATCTTGGAATTTGCAATATACTAACAGCAAATATTCTGCCAACATACGCTGTGGTTTCATAGACCCCACCTGAAAAAGGAGGCCTTGTTTGGTTACATACCTTAGTCCAGGGGTCTCAAACTCGGCCGGGTAAGTGGGCCACATATAGAAAACAATTAGAAGTTGACGGGCCGCATTTCAACAATCCAGTTCTCCAGTTTACGTTTCTCTAAATGCAGTCCGGCGGCTCAGTTGGCAGCGTTTGGCAGACACACAAATGTCAAGATTGGGCAGCCCATTTAAGATAGTGCCCTCCGTAGATGCTGCCACGGTGCCCTCCGTAGATGCTGCCACGGTGCCCTCCGTAGATGCTGCCACGGTGCCCTCCGTAGATGCTGCCACGGTGCCCTCCGTAGATGCTGCCACGGTGCCCTCCGTAGATGCTGCCACGGTGCCCTCCGTAGATGCTGCCACGGTGCCCTCCGTAGATGCTGCCACGGTGCCCTCCGTAGATGCTGCCACGGTGCCCTCCGTAGATGCTGCCACGGTGCCCTCCGTAGATGCTGCCACGGTGCCCTCCGTAGATGCTGCCACGGTGCCCTCCGTAGATGCTGCCACGGTGCCCTCCGTAGATGCTGCCACGGTGCCCTCCGTAGATGCTGCCACGGTGCCCTCCGTAGATGCTGCCACGGTGCCCTCCGTAGATGCTGCCACGGTGCCCTCCGTAGATGCTGCCACGGTGCCCTCCGTAGATGCTGCCACGGTGCCCTCCGTAGATGCTGCCACGGTGCCCTCCGTAGATGCTGCCACAGTGCCCTCCGTAGATGCTGCCACAGTGCCTTCCGTAGATGCTGCCACAGTGCCCTCTGTAGATGCTGCCACAGTGCCCTCTGTAGATGCTGCCACAGTGCCCTCTGTAGATGCTGCCACAGTGCCCTCTGTAGATGATGCCACAGTGCCCTCTGTAGATGCTGCCACAGTGCCCTCTGTAGATGCTGCCACAGAGCCCTCTGTAGATGCTGCCACAGTGCCCTCTGTAGATGCTGCCACAGTGCCCTCCGTAGATGCTGCCACAGTGCCATATATGGACAGTGATGTCAGGGCCTTGCCCAGAGCTGGAGTCGAAGAGCAGAGCCGCTTCTAGCAGTCTGCCTGGGACTCCAGCTGTGCTCTTGACATCACTGTCCAGCTCTGGGGAGGCCCTAGACATCGCTGTCCATATGTGGACAGCGATGTCAGGGGATTCCACAGAGTCCTGGCGCAGAGCCTATACTAGCGCTCTGCCCGGGACTCTGCTCTGGGGAAGACCCTGACAACACTGTCCACAGAGTCCCGGAGCAGAGCCCGTATTAGCGGCTCTGTGTCCCGCGGGCCGCAGATGACAGCCTCAGGGGCCGCATGCAGCCCGTGTGCTTGAGACCCCTGTCTTAGTTAGAGGCGTAGCTAGGTTCTACATCAAGGAGATGTAATTTTTTAAACTTTTTTTTTTTTTTAAATTAACTCTAGCATAAAACTATTTTTACAATATGCAAGTGATATCGTTATATAAGGAAGTTAACATAACAAAAAATTAAAACAAAATAAATAAAAAGGTCAGTGCTGGACTAAAACAGATTGTATAACTAATGCTAATGAGAATATTATTGTGACATAATGAACAGCCTCCTCTTGTAGATAGTGCCACACGACACCTTTGTAGATAGTGCCACACACCTCTCCTTGTAGATAGTGCCACACACAGCCCCCTGTAGACACTGCCGCACTTCCCTCCCAGGAGATAGTGCCAAATATGACATTTTGTAGATAATAGCACACACACGTCCCCTTGTAGGTACTGTCAGCCCACCTGTAGATAGTGCCACACAGCCCCCCTTGTAGATTTTGCGACCTTTCCCCCCCTTGTAGATTGTGCCACACACATACCCTCCTGTAAATAGCACTACACCCACCTCCCTGTACATAGCGAAATTGGAGCTCCCTAGAGGAGCCCCTGACGTCACTGTCCATATATGGATAGTGACGTTAGGGGCTTCTGCAGGAGCGGAATCCCCGGGAGAAGCTTTGGCAACGGGGGGTCCGCTTCAGAAGAGCTGTGTCACTATCCAAATATGGACAGTGACGTCAAGGGCTTTCCTGGGCACAGCCCTTAAAGTAGCGTTGTGCCTGGGGAGTCATCGGTGAGTGAAGGAGCTCCCTCTGCTCCTCCACTCTGAACTAATGCTCAAGAAGGGAGCTGACTGTTCCTTGCCTCAGCTTTAGGTTCAACTGTATTTGCGTCTGTATCTGTGAGGACGTAGATACAGTAGCTACAGGGGGGGGTCTATATGTGGGGCACTATATACAGGGGTGGGCTATATGTAGAGCACTATCTATAGGGGAGCTATTTTTTTAGGGCACTGTCTACAGGGGTGGGCTATATGTGGGACACTATATACAGGGGGAGCTATATGTGAGACTATCTACAGAGGTGGGCTATACCTGGAGCACTGTCTATAGGGGAAGCTATATGTAGGGGTGCATGGTGGCTCAGTGGTTAGCACTATTGCCTTGCAGCTCTGGAGTCCATATGTGGGCACTACCTACAGAGGGTTGTATGTGGGACACTACCTACAGGGGGCACGGTGTGTGTGTGTGTGTGTGTGTGTGTGTGTGTGTGTGTGTGTGTGTGTGTGTGTGTGTGTGTGTGTGTGTATGGTACTATTATAATCAGGGACACAGTGTATGGCGCTATTATAGTTAGAGGTGCAGTGTATTGTGCTTTATTATATTTAGAGGTGTTGAGAATTTTAACTTCGTTTAGAGGTGCAGAAATGTTTTAAAAGTGAGAAGCTGAAGACATCTGAGCGGAAAACTGCAGAAGTGGGTCATGGCCGGTAGAAATCCATCATAGATGTCTGGACCACAGGGAGAAGAAAAGAACTATAATCTGAGACGTCACCGGTGAGGCACTTAATGTAAATGTTTATTCTGCCTCGAATCAGTATTGTAATCACGGTATGATCTGCAGCGAGATGATGGGTGGTATGATTATGATATGATTTTTTTTTTTTGTCAAACAGCATCTCCCAGCATATCCTTACCATTGTTCGGACCATGCTGGGAGCTGTAGTTTTATACCGCACAAACCTGTACGGCAGGGGTTGCACGAAATTGAGCTGTATTTGTTCCGGTGTTGTATATACAGTGAAGGAAATAAGTATTTGATCCCTTGCTAATTTTGTAAGTTTGCCCACTGTCAAAGACATGAACAGTCTAGAATTTTTAGGCTAGGTTAATTTTACCAGTGAGAGATAGATTATATATAAAAAAAATAAGAAAATCACATTGTCAAAATTATATATATTTATTTGCATTGTGCACAGAGAAATAAGTATTTGATCCCCTACCAACCATTAAGAGTTCAGCCTCCTCCAGACCAGTTACACGCTCCAAATCAACTTGGTGCCGGCATTAAAGACAGCTATCTTAAATGGTCACCTGTATAAAAGACTCCGGTCCACAGACTCAATTAATCAGTCTGACTCTAACCTCTACAACATGGGCAAGACCAAAGAGCTTTCTAAGGATGTCGGGGACAAGATCATAGACCTACACAAGGCTGGAATGGGCTACAAAACCATAAGTAAGACGCTGGGTGAGAAGGAGACAACTGTTGGTGCAATAGTAAGAAAATGGAAGACATACAAAATGACTGTCAATTGACATCAATCTGGGGCTCCATGCAAAATCTCACCTCGTGGGGTATCCTTGATCCTGAGGAAGGTGAGAGCTCAGCCGAAAACTACACGGGGGGAACTTGTTAATGATCTCAAGGCAGCTGGGACCACAGACACCAAGAAAACCATTGGTAACACATTACGCCGTAATGGATTAAAATCCTGCAGTGCCCGCAAGGTCCCCCTGCTCAAGAAGGCACATGTACAGGCCCGTCTGAAGTTTGCAAACGAACATCTGGATGATTCTGAGAGTGATTGGGAGAAGGTGCTGTGGTCAGATGAGACTAAAATTGAGCTCTTTGGCATTAACTCTACTCGCCGTGTTTGGAGGAAGAGAAATGCTGCCTATGACCCAAAGAACACCGTCCCCACTGTCAAGCATGGAGGTGGAAACATTATGTTTTTGGGGTGTTTCTCTGCTAAGAGCATAGGACTACTTCACCGCATCAATGGGAGAATGGATGGTGCCATGTACCGTCAAATCCTGAGTGACAACCTCCTTCCCTCCACCAGGACATTAAAAATGGCTCGTGGCTGGGTCTTCCAGCACGACAATGACCCGAAACATACAGCCAAGGCAACAAAGGAGTGGCTCAAAAAGAAGCACATTAAGGTCATGGAGTGGCCTAGCCAGTCTCCAGACCTTAATCCCATCGAAAACTTATGGAGGGAGCTGAAGATCCGAGTTGCCAAGCGACAGCCTCGAAATCTTAATGATTTACAGATGATCTGCAAAGAGGAGTGGGCCAAAATTCCATCTAACATGTGTGCAAACCTCATCATCAACTATAAAAAACGTCTGACTGCTGTGCTTGCCAACAAGGGTTTTGCCACCAAGTATTAAGTCTTGTTTGCCAAAGGGATCAAATACTTATTTCTCTGTGCACAATGCAAATAAATATATATAATTTTGACAATGTGATTTTCTGTTTTTTTTTTTTTTATATATATATATATATATATATATATATATATATATATATATATATATATATATATATATATATAATCTATCCCTCACTGGTAAAATTTACCTAGCCTAAAAATTCTAGACTGTTCATGTCTTTGACAGTGGGCAAACTTACAAAATCAGCAAGGGATCAAATACTTATTTCCTTCACTGTATGTACTGATCTTGGTTCTGATTCTGTATGTAAGCACTGAGCTTTGTTCCGGTGCTGTATATATGTATGAGATTGGTTTTGGTGCCGTGTATATATGTAATGAGTTCGGTTCTGGTGCTGTATATATATATATATATATATATATATATATATATATACATATATGTACTGAGCTTGGTTCTAGTGCTGTATATATGTCAATGCTTTGTTCTAGTGCTGTATTTATGTATTGAGCTTTGTTCTGGTGCTGTATACATGTACTTAGCTAGGTTTTGGTGCTGTGTTTATGTACTGAGCTTGGTTGTGGTGCTGTATATATGGGGGGGCTGTGTGGCACTATACACAAGGGGGAGCTGTGTGGCACTATACATAAGGGGGAGCTGTGTGGCACTATACACAAGGGGGAGCTGTGTGGCACTATACACAAGGGGGAGCTGTGTGGCACTATACACAAGGGGGAGCTGTGTGGCACTATACACAAGGGGGAGCTGTGTGGCACTATACACAAGGGGGAGTTGTGTGGCACTATACACAAGGGGGAGCTGTGTGGCACTATACACAAGGGGGAGTTGTGTGGCACTATACACAAGGGGGAGCTGTGTGACACTATACACATAGGGGAGCTGTATGTCACTATTTACATGGGGAGGGCTGTGGCTATCTATAGGGGGCTGAGTGTGGCGCAATCTACAGGGGTCTGTGTGTGGCACGTTCTAAGAGGGGGGCTGTGCTGCGCTTTCTACTAGGGGGGCTGTGTGGCACTATATACAAGGGAGGGGGGCTGTGTGGCACTATATACAGTGGGAGCTGTATAGCACTATATACAGTGGGAGCTGTATAGCGCTATATAGAGTGGAGGCTTTATGGCGATAGCTACAGAGGGGCTGTATGGCACTATCTACAAGGGGGAGGTGGAGGCGCCATCTACAAATGGGGTGTGACACGGTCTATAGGTGGGGCTATATAGCACTGTCTACGGGGGGGTTGTATGGCACATTCTACAGGGGGCACTAATTATTAGGGGGCTGCTTGTGGCACCCGGGGGGGGCCCGGTCAAGAGTTTGCTATAGGGGCACAGTCTTTCCTAGTTACGCCCCTGGCTTGATTGGTGGGGGTCTGACCACTGGGACCCACACCGATTGTCAGAACAGAAAACCCTGATCCCCTGTTCACCCCAGCCATAAGACGGCGGCTAGGCGGAGTTTGAATGGAGTGGAGGCCAGGCATGTGCCATGCCGCATCATTCAAAGTCTATGTGGCTGACAGAAAAAGCCGAGAACAGTCTTTAAGTGTAATTTAGGCCTTGGGACCGTGTCAAACTTTTTTTTTTTTGTACCCACCAGAGGAAATTATTCTGAGGGTCCACCCTCCATCTATACAGAACATGTGGATGTCCGCTTTGAATTGCATTGTTAAACGTGTTGTTTTTAGATTATTTGTGACTCAACCCATAGGAAAAAGAACCTAGTGGCAAGTGATTGGCTCCAAAGTCATCTATAAATGGGCTTCTCTTCTGTCAAACCTCTAGTGCCTTTTTATGGCATCAGAGAGCTTGGGCTTACAGTAGGGTCCACTGGTACTCAGGTGGGCCAGTCCCACCCTGCCTGGAGAACCTCTTTCAAACCAAAGCAGATGTCGCTAAAACCAGGATAAGCAAACTGATTATGATCTTTTAATAAAATCAAACCCAAGTGAAATTTTAAAAAGCACCTTGGCTGCTACTTAAAAAATATATTTCTGGCAAAGGACAATATTTACTCAAAGAAAATTGAGCCTTAAATTTGGCTAGGGCTCCATTGCGTCGGTTGCAGAGAAATCGCTACCGTTACCGTCCCTTGACCGCAATGTTATGGAGGAAAAAGGTCAGGGGCGACTTCAGACGATTGTAAACATGCAATTGCTGTGCAACTTTTTCAATATTGAGGTCTGCAATCAAACGTCCATGAAGTCCTTGCCTAATGGACAAAATTATAATGCATCTCAATGGTTGGTGTGATTTTGTGCAGACTTGTGCCTATGTAGCTCTTTAGCATGTGCGTGGTCATGGTTTTTATAAACCTGTGTGCGCTCCCGGACAGGTGATCTGCTTGATACAAACTCCCCAGCAAACCGCCTAAAAGTTGAGTCACAAAAAGTGAAACGCACGTTTGTGTAAGGTTATGGAGAGGCAAATCAATTTTACATGTCACATGCATTATTAATGCCTGACTGTGGTAGCACAGAAACCCTATTCCCAGGACAGAAGCTTGGCTTGACAGTAGAAGAACCTTTCCTACACTCATGCTTTATTGACTCAAATCTGTCATTTTTAAGTCAAATCTCTCCACCTCTTCCACAGCCGTCGTTTTATTTTGGAGTGGTGGCAGCCTATTAAAAGCTGCTTATCTATGCAGCAAGCATGTCTATTCCAACCGTAATGAATTCTTCTAATGGAAGCACATTAGCCGAAAGGAGAAAAATTCAAGTTTTAGAAGATGTAATAATCGAGAGAAACTTTATTTTTTTTCCTCCCAGAAACACAGATCTTACAAGATAATATTATGTTGAGGGAATATTTTATAATTTTTTGATTCAGCAGTCGACAAGATAAAAGCTCTTTTGATGTGCCAAGTCTAAATATATCACTCTAGATTATAACTGTGTAATGGATTGTATATGGCATGGAGGTTCACAACTTCTTCTTCTTGACCTTAAAGGTGGACTTTGGTCCTTTGAGAGTCAACAAACAGCGTTCATATGGTAATATATAGGGGAAAAAAAATATATAATTACACCCTATTAAGAGCTAAGAAAAACAGAATACGTGGTCTATGGATCGCCAACAATATAACATATGATAAGCCTGTAGCTGAGACTTTGATGGCCAAGTATGATCTAACCTGGTAAACAATATAGATCATATATGAACCCTCTTGGAGACATGACAACAATATGGAAAGGATGGACACGTCAGCCCTTTGTGTTTGATATATGGTAAGAGGTGTGGATTTGGGACTCAGATCTGAAGATTCTTGCCCCATTATATTCCTGTAGACTGAGAGGACATCATGGGGTCGCAAGGGAAAAAAAGTAACAGATGACCTCAGGTCTGTAGAACCTTCAAAGATGGGCTTTTGGTGCAGATTCCACCCAAAGCGAACGTTTCAATTTGGGGTACAGTTTCCCTTTAAATGTAGCAAATCTGTAGGATATTCCAAGGTCCACAATAAACCTTACGCATTTTGAATGAGAGTGATGACAGTACTTATAAGAATCTGAAGAGCTGATGTCAAAGGGTATTAACCAGTCTCGTGTTCTGATCATTAAATTAATTAACGGAAAGGAACTCAGACTCTAATCATCATCACTTAAGATTTGTGTCAGATGGTGCTTAAGCCATATCTACACACTACGGAAATTTGATTAGTTTTGATTAACATTTTAGTCCTGAGATTCTGCCTTCATTTGCGATTGTTCTTTTGGAACAGGAGTGTCAGGCAGATTCTTGTAACCGCTCTAATTTCTCTAGAGTTTGGAGGTGAAATTAATATCTTGAGACGGTTATCATCCCGTACGGGCGGGTGCTCCACTTAGTTTCATTGCATAACCTACAACCATATCAAGATATAGGATCAATGCTCGGACATGTGAAGAAATACTTCACTTAATAGCCGTCTACACAGATAGCGTTCACCCACCAGGTATTAATCAGTCCAATGAATAAATAAAGCAAAACACTTGAGACCGTTTTATAAAGAAAAAAAAACCCACAAGAAAAGGGGATACTTTATGGCAATTTATTTCCACCAATAGTTATTAAACTACTGAATAAGGGATGTATGTAGCAGAGCTTTCACTAAGACAGACTTATTTAAAGTAAGGAATCTACAAGATTTGCAAGTGCAAATGACCCTCACCAATTGCTAACCTAGCGGCAGAAATCTATCACACGCTACAAGAACACAGCTGGCCCCAGTCTTCACTCATCTGAATTATTAAGGTGGCCATACACAGATTAATGTCGGCCAAACCAGTCTATTTCGGCAACATCAGCCAGCCATCTAATGTGTATGGCAGCCTCCCGACTCTCTTCCGACATGCCCGATCCATTTGTTCTCAGGGGAGATAAGTTGCTGCCAGTTCTCTGGCAGCGGCTTTCTCCCCTCTCTCTATTCATGATACATGCACTCAGCCAAGCATGCATGTGTATGGGGGGGGGGGGGGAATCGGGAGGAATAGCTGTCGGCCAAACGATCTATTTGATCACCCATTGATTCGTTCAAAGCTGGCATTGCTCAAATACCAATTGTCTAAGATATTATCAGAGTAAAGGTCTTCAACAAAGGCAGAAACTTGTAGAAAATAAGAAAATAAAATAGATTTTAAATATACTTACAAATTGTCAAGATAACTGTGTCCATATTGATGTACGATGGATTATAGGAACATTTTAAAACATTTTAAAAGGCAAGTATTTGAAAACATTGATTTTCTTATTTCATATAGGTTTCTGCCATTTGGGGGAAATATCCAGTCCTTCGACAACTACATACGTCCCTTAAATAATTAATATGGCAGCCGATGGTAAAAATAATTCTAAATTACTTAATTATTTTGTGCCGCCATCCCAGTGCTGCTGGTTACTGGGTCACCCAACAGGATCGTGGCAGCGAATAGTTGGTTAAAAGTGGTGATGTCACTATGGATGACATGTCCACAGTAGGAAGTGGCGGGGGTCCATAGCAGGGGTTTGGCACATTTTAAACCATGTTTAGCCATTTTGACTTGATTTGAAGGGGTCACAAACCCCTTTAAGAAGCATCACATGAGCAGGTGCATAGCTAGAGGAGGTGCAGATGTAGCAGTGGCACCTGGGCCCTGGTGCATAAGAAGGCACAAATGTTCCTCTATCACACTACTTTTATAAATGGCACATAGAAGGTACGAGGCCCAGATTTTGCATTAGGGATTCAAGTCATACTTCTACACATGAGCCCTGACTGTGCTATAAGCCAAAGGGGCTCCTTGATAGGCAGCATTTGCTATTTGAATTGCGTCTTCTGGACTTCCATTCCCTGATCAGCACTTCTCATCTTGATTGGAGCGTCTTGTATGTATCATACTTTATATAGGTTCGTCCCAGTTACAGACACCCTTAAACAAAATGACGATGACACAGATTGAAAAAGTTATCGCCAATTTTTAAATACCTCCCAAAATTGCATAAACTAAAAAAACACCAATTTCATCTTTAGATTATTGGATTTTTTCCCCAGAAAACTCTTGCATTAAGGGAAGGTCAAACAAACTGGTTGATTCTCAGAATACAAAGACACGGCCGCACTACTCCACAGACACCATACTTAGAAACAGGTGACAATGTTCGCTATCAATAGCCGCAAAAGCGAATGATGCGTCAAACAAACACTACAATATCTAGCTGTGGTCAACCCTATTTCTCAGACCTTTATTTCTAAAGCAATATTAACGGCAGCAAAAGACATTATCACAAATGCATCACTCTGATGAATTCCAATCCTTACCGCCAGCATTTATTTATATAGACGCGGCAGTCGGACCGGTGATGGTAAACATGTTCACTGTGATTGAAAAAGAGAAAAACACTGATGCAGACAGACGGGAATACTCCATGGAAAAAGTCAGGCTTATTTCTCCGAGCAGTGATGTAAAGTCAGAGTGGCCCTCTCTCTCTGCCATAGGTCAGGTCTTTATTTTTTAGACTTTTTTCGATAAATCTAATTCATCTGAGCAAGAGCCAGAGTCTGGCAAGGTATATGAGAGAGGTAAAGAGAAAAAAATCTTTAAAAAATTTAATTTGACAGTAGTCGAACATTGAAATGAAATATTCTGCCTACCAGGATGCAGTTATTCACAGGACTCAAGGTACTACAGAGGGTCAGAAAAAGGGTCAGAGATTTATGGACCCTCATACCCAGTTCTTGTTGGGGTCCCAACTTTTGGGGCCTGTATAAAGCGTAACCCCCCCCACCCACCCAAATATATGCAGTAATGGTGTACAACTTCTATCACACTAAGTAAATATAGTTCATCTCGCCAAGTCATTGTATTCGTTTAAACAGAGGCTTCACATTAGAAATATGCTTACTTGCACAATTAAGGTCAATACCAGGCTGGTGCTAATAAGCAGACAGAAATACATACTACAGTTTACATTTAAGTGAAGAGCAAAATATAAAGGAGGAGGATGATCAATATAAAAGGTATAACCATCGGTAAAATAAATGTTTTTCACATATTTAAAAAAAACAAAAAAAAACAGCGCTTCATTTCTTCAAGTCTTGGTCATTTTCAGTACTAGGATCCCCAAATACTAATATGGCCAGTGTTTAGAAAATGTGTTTTTAAAGGGGTATTGCCAACAGATATTTATGGCATATCCACAGGGATCACCAAAACCTCAACCCGCCTGATAAGGCAGCCGGCGAATGTTTCCATAACTCCCATGAAAGCAAATTAAAAGAGCCACACAGGGTTGGGAAACCCGCACTTTCTATATAGGTCCACATCCTAGGGGTCTAACCTGCATCTATCAAACATTTATGCCACATCTTTGGATATGCCATAAATGTCTAAGTTGGAAACCCCTTTCAGCCAATCTAATTTCCCAGGTGTATTAAAGTACCCATTTAAAAAATACAAAAAAATGACGAAAATAATAACCATAACGGAATAAAACTTAAATGCGGATTGATTTATATTCGAGGATCTGCTCCAGTAGAAAGTTTCGCTACTTGTCATACTTCCCATTTCAAAATGAAAACTTACAATAGTCCCTTTTTTGTTTTCCAGCCACATCACTTCTTACCAATTATTATTTTTGCAACAGGTCAGTTGGCTTAGAAAAGATTCAGTGGAAGAAAGATTTTATTTAATTGAGAGCGCAGAGTCTCAGTCCTATCAGGCCTGTTTTATGAGCTTGAAAAATAGATTGAATGTTGCTGGTTGGAGAGTTAGCGAGTTATTTGCGCAGCAAAGCCAGAAAGAAAGATTGAGAACACTGTGCAGAGCCGAGACTGAAGACTGGAAATGACTGATCCGACCTGTTCCCTATCACAAGTCGGCGTATAAAAGCTATGGAACATTATTTATACCAAGGTCCAGACTACACATACAAATCCCAGCTATCCACCTCTGCTGCTTTTTTTATCCCATATTTTCTAGGAATACATTAAGATGGAGGACTTCATAGGCCCAGTGGCCATATGATAACACTGAGCTGCCAGAGCACAAGAAAATAAGTTTAGTCATGGGGACAAAAACATTTCTAATAGGAGGTCCGTAACTCTGCTGAGATGACAATTATTGAGCATTAAAAATTCAAAAAGTTAAGAGGGGCTTTAAAGTTTATGTACCCTTTTGCTTCAAATTTGTTTTATTTCTCAAATATATCAGAGGTAGAATGTCATGCCTCTTCGCAAATACACTTGATTAAATTAACCCTTCTGTTTTTTGGACACATCACCATTGTAGACCAATGTGTCTCCATGGTTCCAGACTACAAACAAACCCTGTGTAGTCTGATCCTGCGGTCCAGTGTTATTCCATTATTTTGACCTCACTTCTTGATAATCTACAGACAGTATAAGGAGAATTGGACAACACAGGCTTTGTTTGTAGAGTGTACCCATGGAGACACATAAGTCTTCATAGGAGCTGTATACAGAATACATTTTAATCAATAGGACTTACAAAATTGCTTTATTTTTTTTGATGTAGTTGTAATAACCAAAAAGGTTGCTAAAGTGCAAATAACCTTTAATAGAGAGGTTCTGTAACTTCTCCTTTAAGGGAAATATCTAATCCTCACAGGAACAAATATAATTCCTTTGTAAAATGAATAGCCTACAGATTTGATTTCTTTGCAACCATTCATTGATGTCCAAAAAATAGTCATTTTGATCAAGTGATCGCAATCCAATCTCTGGTTTATGACATGATGATGAAGGCAGATAGCGGGATCTGTCCTTTTGTCTGAATGCCAAATCTCACTCTCTGTAAATCATCTCGCCCTTCCAAGGTATTTAGGCAGATGTTTTTGCATTAAGCCTTGACTGGATATCGAAGCGTAATTAAAACAGAATGAAGTAGCCATTTAACATGACTTGTGCCAAGGTGAATAACGTTCAGCTCAGATAAACAGCTGCATCCCCCTCCCCCACATTTTTTCATACCTGTCTTTGTTGTCACACGATTTGCAAGTATTGCAGCAGAATTTGCAGTGACAGGGTTTTTTTTTTTGTGTTGGTCGCAGGGCCTGATAGATTTAGAAAAGAAGGGACTCCATTCAGGGGCTGATGATTCATTCCGTGTACTGCTGAGCTGTTGCTTCAGAATCGCTGATATGTAAATACAGCACTGGAAAATGCTTTACGTTATCGCAGTTTGCGTGGTCTATTTTGTAAGGATTTAGGAGCTACAAGATAATTCACTCTTCAGTAGCCAGTGCAGGAATTTACAGAAAATGATTGTCCAAGACGTTACTAGTTCGGACTTGGAATGTGAAAACCTAATGACAATTTACACACAAACACTTCTAACATGGAAGCAATCAACGTATTTGTACTTCAACAGCATTAAGGGGGATTTACACTGCGCGATTTTCGAGCAGACAAGTGTTCATATAACGCTCGTCGCCGATAATTGCCGTGTAATGCTCGTTAATCTGCTGATCGTATCGTTCTAAAAATAATATATTATCGTTGTCGGCAGCACATCTCCCTGAGACGCGCTGCCGACATGATGATAATGTATGGGGACGAGCGATCCGAGTAATGACCGCTCGTCCCCATGCATAGCTCCTCGTGACAGGAGCAAATGAGTGCCGCTCAGATCGGCGCTCGCTGCACAGGCCAAAATCGGCCGGTGTAATAGAGCCTTTAGGGCAAGAGTACACCGTACACCGTTAGGCTGGGTTCCCATTGGACAGATAGGCTCCGTAAAAATCACGCAGTGTGTCCGACGTAGAACCGCAGTACCTTCCGTTTGAAAAATCACACTACATTGTGGTGCGGTTTTTCGAACGGAATATCCGCTGCAGAAAAAAGTGGTTTTTATTTTGAAAAACTATCATTTTTGAGCAAGTTATGAGCAATTTTAGATTTAGTTTCTTAACCCCTTCCCGACATCCGCCATATATATACGGCGCACGCCGGGTGGGGGAATATGGAGCGGGCTCACGGGCTGAGTCCGCTCCATAGAGCGAGTGTGTCGGCTGTGTGTTACAGCCGAAACTTCCGGGTTACGAGCGGGATCACGCTTTAGCTTGTTTAACCCGTTAAATGCCGCGTTCAATAGAGATTGCGGCATTTAAATGACTAAAAACAGGGGGGCGACCCCCTGTAACGTCTCAACGGCCCCCCCGTGGCGAGATCGGGGGGAGCCGTTGGTTCACACGGCTGCCTGGGGGTCTGACGAAGTCCCCCAGGTCCGCTATCTTGGTACTCCTATGAAGCTCTGCCTCCGGCAGGGCTTCATAGGAGACTGTCAGAATCACGATATACTGCAATACATTAGTATTGCAGTATATCGTGCAAGCGATCTAAAGATCGCTGGTTGAAGTCCCCTAGGGGGACTAATAAAAAATGTAAAAATGAGTTAAATAAAGTTGTTTTTTTTGTGTAAAAAAAAAATTAATATTAAAAGTTCAAAAAACCCCCCTTTTCCCATTTTCCCCCTAGAGCATAGTAAAAAATTAAATAAACATAATTGGTATCGCCGCGTCCGTAAAAGTCTGAACTATCACAATATATTATTATTTAACCCGCACGGTGAACGCCGTAAAAAAGAAAATTGTAAACGCCAGAATCTCTATTTTTTGTTCACCTAATCTCCCACAAAAAATGAACTAAAAAGTGATCAAACCGTCACATTTACACCAAAAAGGTATTAAAAACTACAGCTTATCCCGCAAAAAAATAAGCCCTTATACCACTTAATCGACGGAAAAATAAAGACGTTACGGCTCTTGGAATTTGGCGAAACAAAATAAATTTTCTTTTTTACACTTAGGGTTTTACTTGTAAAAGTAGTAAAATATAGAAAAACCTACACATATTTGGTATCGGCGTAATCGTATTGACCCATAGAATAAAATGAATATGTTGTTTTAATTGTACAGTGAATTCCGTAAAAATGGCGCGCAAAAAACCATGGCGGTATCGATGTTTTTTTCATTTTCTACCCCACAAATAATTATTTTACCGTTTCCTAGTACATTATATGGCAAAATAAATGGTGCTACGAAAAACTACAACTCGTCCCGCAAAAATCAAGCCCTCATAGGACTATATCGACGGAAAAATAAAGGCGTTATGGCCTTTGGAAGGTGGGGAGGAAAAACCGAAAATGAAAATCTGAAAAAGGGCTGCGGCGTGAAAGGGTTAAAGACCAACTGGGCGTGTTTTTACTTTTGACCAAGTGGGTGTTGTAAAGAAGTGTATAAGGCTGACCAATCAGTGACCTATCAGCCTCATTCACTTCTCATTGTTCCCGCCCAGCTTCTTTCACTGCACAATCACACTGTGCTGTGGATCATGCTGGGCTGGAACAATGAGAAGTGAATGACACTGATTGGTCACTGATTGGTCAGCCTCATACACTTCTTTACAACACCCACTTGGTCAAAAGTAAAAACACGCCCAGTTGGTCTTTAAGAAACTAAATCTAAAATTGCTCATAACTTGCTCAAAAATGATCGTTTTTCCAAAATAAAAACCACTGCTGTTTATCTACATTACAGCGCCAATCAGATTATGTAGGAGATAGGGCACTTATAATCTGGTGACAGAGCCTCTTAAAACTTTTTTCGGGGGGGGGGGGGGGGGGGGGGGTTGCTAAATACAAAATTTGTAACCCTATGAGCATCGCTCACGTGCGTAGCAGCATCGTGTCCAGCGTTGCAGAATATGACGGTGCTATAAACAGAATATATATTTTTCCAATATGGATGATTATTGAGCTTACTACTTAACGTTCTCAGTATAGGCGAAAAGTGTAAAAAATAGTTCCAGCGATATGCAGCTCGCAGTGTAGACAGGAGGCTTTGATTCGGAAGAAGAAACATTTCACTGGCAAGCATTGAGCGGGAGATCTAAGAAGCTTCTCAGCCAGATACTCCATGCTGCCGGGATGCTGGTGGCTTTCACGAGGGCTGACATATCAGAGAAGTTGCCTCTGCCTTAATCTGAGAAAAATCTGTGGCAGTGTGTTCCTTCTTACACATGTTAATGACTGAAATAGTATTTTCAGTTCAGAAAAATCCCCGGCCTTACAGTAGACCTTTAATGAGGAAACCTGAATGTTTGCAATGATACCAGTTCTGCAGGCGTTCAGAGTTCTTTATTCTGCAGAGGAGGGAGATTTATGAAGGCGAGGTGGGACACGATCAGGTTTATCCAACTAGATATAGGCGACAGTGTCACAATGGGCACTAAGAAACTATGCAACATATGAAACGCAAATCACGGGACATTTAAGCCATGCCCCATTCAACAAGGCACAACCCCAAATCTGCGTAACAGTACTACGAAAATGGGGTCTCTTGGCATTTATGTATACCCTACCATTGGATGAAGCATAGAACATGTTTACCGAGGTCACCATGGGCCGTCCAAGCCCAGAAGGTCCTGGCATCTGCCCAAGTCTGCCTAGAGCGGATGCCGGCCCGGTTATCCATGCCAACAAAGAAGAGTAAGACTGGGCAATACTTGGCTCACTATAAGACATATTAGGGCATATGGATGTCATAGGAGAAGAAGGTCACCCTTTCGGGCTCTCCCTCAATAAGCCAGTGTGGTTCCCATTCTGGTAGACTTAAGCAGTCCATGTATTATATTAACGACCACTCATCTAAACGGCTGCCACGTAATACTACATTTCCCTCGTAGTTGCAGTTGTAGCGGAAATGTCTGGCCAAAGAAGGCTTCCCCTAGCAAAATCAACGGTTTACTGGGTGTGCCGGAACGGTGGCGATTAGCTGATCGCTGCGGCAGCTACAATATGAAAGAGGTGGTCTCTGATGAGGCAACTCCTTTAAATATCATTTTACTTTCTAACCTTTAGGGGTGTATCTATAAGGCTTAAAAAGTTACAGCCCCTATGCCAAATAAAATAAGTTATTGGGGTGGGCCCAGTTACAGAAAGCTGGAGATTCAAACTAGGTCTCTGGTGCCCTTATGTGGTTGCCACTAAAATCTTTACGAGACACATTATAGAGAAACACTCTACAGCGTCTTCACTGCATCTTTCAAAAACTTGGCTTGAGCGTCGTAGCCAGATTCGACTTTATGTGCCGCATAAATTCTTATTTGTTGATGGCGAATATGATTTATTCTCATTTTTCTCTATGGTGATGGAAAGCTGTTGAGAAGTTCATCTTTGCCGGAGTTAACACGCACATAAACTTTATGAGTTTACTTAACCGTACATTAAAAAACATTTTAAACAGCAGATCATTAACTTGCGATTAGATGAGAAACTAGTAAGGAAAAAAATAAATGTCAGAAGTGCATAAACTGGTTGGCAATAAAGAAGACATTTTTATTTATAGATAATTACTCCGAGTTTGCTGAACACCAGAATTAGAGATTCAGGCTCCAGAATTTTTACGAACCAGCAATAACTGCGTCCTACATACGGCTCAGGGTCAAGGACACTGAGAATTGGCAACTGGAACATGGCCGAGGTCCAGGAGTCAATCATCGAGTGATGGCTGAAATGTATTATTCATTTAAGGACACTGCCCATGGGCTATCATACTATAATCAGCATGTTCAGCCAAAGCTACGAGTGTGGATTAGCAGCAGAACAAGCTTCTGTTTCCCAAGGAAGAATAAAAAATAAAAAATAGAAAAAAATAAAAAGCACATTGTCAGGATCATAAGCCGAAAGATACTGGAGGGCAAAATTGAGCTCAGAGCAGGCACAAACATCACGGGGAGGGATAACACACAAACAAGCAGAAGGTAAAACGCAGCATAAACAGCCACTGAGGTGTTACAATTATAACACCGCTGCTTGTCAATAAAAGGCTTTCATCTAAAATCAATAGCGTCTGAGAATGACGGCGGAAAAAACATGGTTGACTTTAGTTTGCAGGAGAAAAATCTTCGTAAGTTTCATCATTCAATTAATCTCTGTATATAAAAGGATTAAAATTGGGGCTGGATGAGGATAAAAAAGGAACAAAACATGGCCGTTTACCAAAAACAGCACCACTCATTTATGGATTGTGTGGTAGCTTACACCCATTCAAGTGAAAACTGCAATACCACAACCAGCCAAGGGACAAGTGTGGCGCTGTTCGTGGAAGATCGCAGCCATGTTTTTCTAATCTCATACATTAAGGTGTGCAGCAAGACCTGCTTCACGCGGCTGTGTTCGGTCCGTGAGATACGGACCGTGTGTCGGTCATATTTCCAAGACCAAACAGTTCAGGGAGCCGGACTCCTAGCAAAATAGTAATCTATGATGCTGTGAGTCACTGCCTCCCCACGGTAATAACGTCCCATACTGTAATCCAGTTTTTAGTACAAGACATTGCTTCCCCACGGGACTACTCACTCGCAGCATCATGTATAAATATGAACCTAGGAGTCCGGCTCCGTGAACGGTGTTCGGACCGGGAAATATGGTCGACATACGGTCTATATGTCACGGACTGATTGCGGCCGTGTGAAGCAGGCCTTAGAATGTATGCCCCCACCCCTTCCTAGGGAAGTTTCTCTCAATCACGTGCTCATCAAGGTTTGTGTATTTCCTATTTTGCAACAAAGTTAATTTGTAAGAGCAGCAGTCTATGCTCCAGAGCTGCTCTTCTTACAGTGGTAACAGGAAGTATCAACCTTCAGTCAGCCATTCTGGTGTATTGAGAGTGGAATTTAGTCACCTGGTCACAAATACTTCTCGTTTTCTCTATGTTCATTATGGCAGTAACCTAAAAAAAAGATTAGTTATTCCCTTGAGGCTAATTTGATTACAAGGGGAATATGCTCCTACCCTCAGCTAGGAAAATCCACATAACAGCCCACATGCCCACTGGAGGCTAGAAAAGCAAACTCCTTTTCTAAAGATTTTCAATCATTTCAGAGGTGGAAAATCATGTCAATTTTTATTAAACTCCATGTCTCAGTTTACACCTACATCTAAAATGTTCAGGAGTTATTTTATTTATCATGTACTGATCTTGAAAGTAAGGCCATGAATGAGTCAAAGTGCAGATGTCCTGCGGCCAAAACGCGACGAGTTTTTAAATACTGATTTCTGTCTATGCATCTTCGCTGGTAAAAACAAAAGCTAATTATTAAATGGGAATAGCCTAAACAGCATAAATCTATATTAATAAAGGCATGTAAAAAAAATAAAAAATTCCTCTATTCAAATCCAAAGCTGCTTTAAAAAAAGTTTCCTCTAATTAAACCTCCTTTCAAATTTTTAATGGTTGCCCTTGGTAACAGACTGCGTCTACAATTACTTTAGTCTGACATCAAATAATCCAGGAAAAATGTTGTTCTAAAGTGCCGTTTTCCTATAAATCTACATCTAGCCTATTCTTGATAGGTGAATAGAAGCTCAATACACTCGGGACAGGATAACTAGAAACTATCTGATCGTACAGGATCATTTATCAGACGTCCCATTCTCTTATTAAGACTTATAGCTGCTGGCAGGTAATCAGGTTAATGTCTGACAATCAGGCCAAAGCTTGGTGTCTCCTAATGGCACTTTGGGGGACATATTAATCTTGCTTTACAAAAGCCTCTTGGCATTCTTTCCGTGCCAGGCAGACGCTACCCCACAGCTAAATGGTGACATAAATATCGCCTGCAGTGTAGGCTCTAAGTACTCTATGTATTGTACACCCCGGAGGGGCTTGTTACTCCACTTCTGATTATACAAGACATTTCCTTCACAAACTTAATTGAATCTTTTGGAGATCTTTCCCATTCACGATCCATATGCCTCAAATTTTGTTTTTCCCCTAAAGCCTATGCATTGAGTCTCTCCTAATAAGACATCTCGCTATACTGCAGGAAGAAAGGGACACGCAGATCACAGTGCATTTAGCATCCAGGATTAATCCTCTTGGTTTTAAAGTTCAGCTGAAAGGACTGTCCTCGTTCCTCCGCCACATACGAGCGCCTGATTAGAACAGAGAATTGTGCAATAAAAGGCAGATTTTATATTGACGGCTGCGGATGTGGCGGCCTCTGAGGCTTTTTTCCGCTCCGAGGCACGGCTGTCCTCAAAGTCTGCTTCTTTACTTCTTTTTTTTTTTTTAACAAGAACTATGAGCCATTCTTATTTATTATAGTCATAAGTATCATAATCAACCCTTAAACATAGAGCTTCACATTGTGCTGCTCACCTGTTATTCGACCTGGAAACGTAAGACCAAATGAACAACTGGGCATTACCATTTTCCTTGTCAAAAGAAGTGTGTTCCTGCAAAGTGTGGAGATACACCCCTTTTAACAAGGAGAATTGTTACATCCAGTTATCAATTTATTCACACATTTCCAGGAGGAACAACAGAGGAATGTCAAAAAGCAGAGATCTAGAAAAGATGCCCCATAATTAGTCATGGGACGGGTAGGGTTTAAAGGGAAACTCAATATTTGTATTTTTTAGGGACACAAATGCGTTTGGTCCATTGATGAGCAGCTAATGCCACAGGCATTAAAGGAGTTGTGTCACCACAGACATTCATGTCTGATAAATGCGGGTCCCACTTGAGACCCACACATCTCCCAAATGGGGGTCCCCAACCCGCCTGATGAGGCTGCCACTTGTCGTCGCATCCTGGCAGATGGGATGCGAGCTACGCTGTTTCCGTAACTCTGATTCATGGGAGTGAGACAAACAGAATAGCAGAGCGTGTGACGCCACAGGACCTGCACACCCTTAAGGAGATCTTAGGCTGTCACTTGCCACTGAAAAAGTGCTGGAGGTCCATAGTGAGGCCATAATAACCAATATTTAAAGTGAAATTCAGCTTTTATTAAAATGTCACAGCTTATACGGATTTTATGTTATTTTATGTATGTCCACCCGGCATTGACATATAGCTCCATTTACATCTATACCGGAGGGAGTCGAGAAATCCCCTACAACAGATATAATGCGTTATTGAACTAATGTTAACCTATGGGACTACATGCAATTTCATGCACCCATGATTCTGCGCTTGCAAGAAGATTTTTTTGAACACGTGAATTTACCCCTTCAATATAAAAACCTCCCAAGACCATGTTGCCGTCAGCGCCCCGTTGCAGGGAAAAAGTAGTAATACTTGTGGCCAGTCATTTGCATGGCTGTCCATGTAATACATGAACGGACCGGGTTCTCAAAAGTCACTACATATTAGCACCTCGTTGGCTCTTAGAAAGGGGTCCCCATCTATGCGTCCTCATACCCCAATAGGTTTTATATTTAAGAAGGGGTCGTTGAGATGAGACAAGCCCATAAATGAGTGAAGTACAATGAAAATAACGACAACCCCTTTTCCTGTTCTCTGTTTTATCAAACGCAGCAACTATCAGATCGATGATACGTCATCCGGACTTCTGCCGAACGCCTTCATATTAGGTTTCGGAACCTCTTTCTTTTGGAAATAGAAGAAAAACACTAATATATGCTCCACTGCTGCATATGAGGATGCTTGACACGACAGCTCAGTAATTATAGAGCGTAGAATATTACAAGCCTGATGTGGGTCATAGATTCCTTATTGCCTGGGTGTGTAAGATGCTGCAACACTTTGAGGGATGGGATGCTGAGCGGCAGAGATGGAGAGCAGCTTGAGATGACTCATGAACGCAGCCTATAGAAAGTATGACTTTAGATTCCTGCTGTTGTGATCTATGCAGAGGAAACATCCCTAGGCCATGTTACGTGTGGCAGAAAGTGCGCGTCCATTTACATCAAACCCCAGCCGGCTATGAAATGTTAACATACATGTAGTTAAAAGGTCTTGGTGTTATATATCTATATATATCCTATACAATAAAGCTGATAATACAGCATGTTGTAGTCTGATGAAATACTGGACTGGTTTTGGGTAATTTTTCTCATCATTGCCAGATTACAGTAGGGGAAGAATTGGCCACATGACTTCCATTATCTCATTTCCGTTAACCGGGTAGTCCTATCTGGACAACCCCTTCTGTAAATTAGGACCTTGTGGCGATCAATTGGGCAATACGCTTTGACCACTGTGGGAAGTTGTAGGCGGCTGAACATTTCTCCTGCAGCGGCCACTGGTGGAGAAATGCGGAATTACATGGCGCCGATTTAAATACATGGTCAAGATGAGTTCTCCAGAGTGGAAGCATCACTTTGCAGTGGCTCTCTACTCTGGCTAATATGGGGAGGGCTTTATCATATAGATATCATAAAGGGAGTAAAGTGTACCCCGCTTGGGGCACTATCTATTGGTCAGAGTGGAGAGGAATTTAAAGGATTCCACCCCACCATGTATTACATATTACTTTCAATCGGTGTCATGTAAGACTACCTTCCTTCTGCACCAGCAATCTATTCACTTGGGGGGCACTTTACTCACCTGACAAAAAAAATACTTTAAGGGGTTGCATGGTTTCAACAATTTGTTTCTGTTAAGTAGGCCCACCTCCCCTTCATCCCAACACAAGGTGTCAAGTTGCTGGGACCCCAGCAATCTGTTAACAACTTGTGCGGGAAAGCAAGTTCAATCCTCCTATAGTGCCTCAGGAGGGGAGATTAGGCATTACACAGTTCCCAATTAAATCAATAGGCTACCCATGTAATTTATGTGTTAGGCCCTCCAGAACGAGAGATGTTTTTTGAAGCTGCTCTACTAACTAATTTCCCTAATAGGGCATTTGAGAATGGGTTTTCTGAATCAGACAACCCTTTTAACACAAGAGGACAACTCAGGGACTTCTATTTACATTTCTATTTGTTTGGGGGGGTACCCTTTAACTAATGTGCATTATCATATAATACATGTCGACTAATAGAGAGAGAAGCAGCAGCTGTCAGACTAGTTCAAAAAACATATAAATGATTCCTTACCTCCATTAACATTATAAGGCTATTACGCTCACCTCTACTGTGACCATGAACAATCCAGTCCGCCGGGCTTATTTCCTACACGGTTTAATAGGTTATTATTAAACAAATGAGACCAGCGCAACTAGTGGCAAGAAGCCAAGATGTTATCGTACCTGCCGTGGTTATGCTCAAATAGATTTAAAGCCCGGTGTAACCTTGATTTTTTAATAGAGTCACACTTAACGATCTTTAGCGCAAGGACTAATACCATTATTATTGTATCTAACAAGATATTCGGAGAGAAACAGCATTGTGTGTCGGCAAGATGAATGGCCCCAGATCATAATATATTAATAGCAGCGTTTTAATACAAAATCCATCTAAATCGAACCCTTTAATGTCATTTTGAGCTATTTTAACTCGGTGGATTATGAAAGAGGTGTTATGGCTTTCATATCGGAGGTGCCAGCTGTTCGCCACAAAGCTGAATTATCATCTCTTATTCGTCACCCGCAGCTTCTCTAATGTGGAGCACGGTGTCCATTAAACATGTGCGCGCCGACAGAGAGAGGGGGCAAACACAAAACAGCCGCCGTTCTAACCGGGCCCGATTAAACCCTGGTAAAGACAGGTTCTAGCTGCACAAGTGAAATGACTCCTGGTTACATGGATATTGAAGTTCTCATCATTCACCGTACCCTCTAATCCTGCAACTTTTAGATACGGCGTAATCGAGAGGTGACGAAAGGAGTTTATTTCAAGAAGGCCTGGTATAAATGGCTTTCATTAAAGTGTTATTATATGATTTTAGCTGTGGTGACTGTGATATTTACAACATTAGCTACATTGAAACTTCTTTATCCAGTATTCTATGGAAACCAGATATTTTCCCATTTTTAAGCTTTGTATGTATAGGAATACATAGTATTATTATAGGTCAGTAATAAGAATAGAATATTGCTTAGTGGTAGTCGGTGTCAGACTGGGGTTCCTTAGGTCCACCAGAAAAATTTACTTTTTGTGGTGGTTATTCCACACACAGGACATATCATCAGTAAGGTATAAGAGGTTAATTGTGAATCATCCCATAAAAAAGATTAGCAATAAGTTATCGGCACCAAAAACAGCTCCAAATGGAGTGGTCTTCTGCTTGACCTTTGCGGCTCATTATTGTGTCGGAGCCTGGGCCCACTGTAGGGTGCTCCAGTAAGCCAGTCACATCCTCTTAGCCGCCAACTTGCAACTGAGGGGAACGGTGGACCGGAGTTTCAAAAGTTTCACCGAAGGTGAAAAATGCTAAAGGCTGTACTACCCCTTCAATGAAATTAAATGCCATTGCTGCTCCAAACTGTGCGTATCTGTAAAGCACACACTCAATTTCTTGTACATTGACCATCATCATGTCTCTCTAGTCTATATGGAAGACAGTGGAACGCTAACTGCAACTCAAAAACTACAAAAGAAAACGTTAAATTATCTCAGCTACATTCTTAACCTTTTGGATAACTCCTGCAGGTAATGGGAGTGTATCCCTAATTTAGTGATATAATAGGCGTTGCCTATTATACCGAATATGACCTATTTTATGTAAAGTACCCAGGGGTGTAGCTATAGTGGGTGCAGAGGTAGCAGTGGCACCTAGGCCCAGGTCCCGGAGGGGGCTAAAAGGCCCCTCTGCCACATAAGAAAACACCAGTATTGTAAATGGCACATTTTGCGTGGGGCCCAGGAGCTTCACGCTACGCCTATGAAGGCATCTCAGGTAATCCTACAGCTTTTAAAAGCCTATGTGACTAAAGTATGATGTAAACTTAAAAACCAGACAAGATAATGTATTAAAAAAATATCTCTTACTCTAGGCACTGCACAGGAAGGAGAATGGAGTCTCCACATAATGAAGATGTAGCAGACTATTAAATAACAGACCATTAAATATTATGCCTGGAGCAAAACAATCCCTCCCGAAGTCCATTGGAGAAGAACTTCAGACAAGTTCTCCAAGTAAACACTCAGAACAACAGTGACTGCTTATTTTAGAGTACAGACGATTGCTGGAGACCAGAAGTCCTACATGTCAGTCTACAAGGAGTCAGACCATTATGTCCCTGTTCGGAATTTACAATTGACCAAGACTTTGTAATGCAAATTAATGAACAATTCGACAATTCCACTTAACATCCACCAATAAATAAACCGGTATGGGTATGTGCACACGACCTATTTTCAGACGTAATGGAGTCGTTCTACGCCTCGAATAACACCTGAAAAGACGGCTCCAAAACGTCTGCAAACGTCTGCCCATTGCTTGAAATGGGTCTTACGATGTTCTGTGCAGACGAGCTGTCATTTTACGCGTCGCTGTCAAAAGACGGCGCGTAAAATTACGCCCGCGTCAAAGAAGTGCAGGACACTTCTTGAGACGTAATTGGAGCCGTTTTTCATTGACTCCAATGAAGAACAGCTCCAATTACGTCCGTAAAAGACGCCTCGAAAAATGCGAGTACATGCAATTACGTCTAAAATTCAGGAGCTGTTTTCTCCTGAAAACAGCTCCATAATTTCAGACTTATTTGCCGTTGTCGTGTGCACATACCCTAAATATAAGTTCATCAGTCGTTCTCTTCTGTAAAGTTGTAAAAATTCGGCTGTTTCTTAGTTATACGTCTCTGAGAAAGGTAGGTCCTTATGGTCACCTCCAGGTTTGTCCACATTTCCTAGTGTGCAAAATAATTATACATTTCCAGATTCCCGCTCCAGTATTGCAATACAGGATTTGGTGAACACTAAGTAACAACCCTAATTAAAGTTGTAATGGTAGCCATATTGGTTGTCAACAGGACAAGATTATAGCATGGGCAAAGGGGGTCATTGGCCCAGGGGTTTCACCATGGTCTAAAAAGATAATATTTTATTACAGCGTTATTATTTGAGAATTAGATAGCATTGGTATATGTCTACTGTATGACACTTATGTAAGCACTATATGGTAGTATTATGTGGGAGCTGTATGGTATGGTTATTTGGCACTGTATGGTGGTATTATTTAGGTACGGTTATTGGAGTGACATTATGGCGGATTTTATTTCCTTGCCACACCTTACCTAAAAAATATTAGGTGCCCACACGTTTATCCGAGGGCTTCTACAAACATTGACCCAGCCCAGGTTGTCACGCAGTTATCCAAGAAACAAAACTAGAATGTTTAACAAACCAAGAAGGAAAATTCAAGTATGGTGAGGTTTTCATTTTTGGGGGCAATGTTCAATTAAGGGGTTTTGGCAGAGACGCATCATCTTTGTTATTAATGCCATGGTATAATGGGAGTGCGCTCATTCTGATTACAGTGCAAAAGTCAGGAGCAGAAGTCACTTTCTGCTACAAAATAACCTTTACTTGTGTGCGGCTGTAGCCCTCATGTGACTATGATGAATGGAGGCGTGCTGACAGCGCATAAGCTCAGAGGGTATGCTGAAAATGCGGTCTTCTTTCTTTTATCCTTTGTTGCACACGCAGTAAGCCTGTACTCTAATCCCCGGCTGACGTCACAGAAACCAGGATAGACGGGGAGATATCGGATACAATAAAAATAATTTCCGGCTCATTAAATATATCCATATACATACATAGTAAGGATTGTATTTATTGAAAAGGCAAAACGAGGCACGTGCCTAGCACAACAATGGAGTTCTAGCCATTTGACTCCATTTTTAGCACTTCAATACTCCCCTTCAATTTTAATGAACGCCATATTTCCACTATAAACCAACGAATGTTGGAGGAATATATACATAGTGCTTGATCACCCGCATCTGTAAATACAACCCCTGTGTGTGTATGGTTGTGTGTAACACATGGCTCAGTTTCAGACGATCAAGCTTCTTATTGGATCATCCAGTGTATAATATACGATACATGAATGACCAGATGGTTGCTGGTGCTGGAGTGCAGACTTTGGTACTGACAAAAGACTTTCTGTAACTACTACCAGTTTGGCAAGCCCCAAGACATTGAGACAGTGGACTGGGGTTCACATGATATCAGGCTGAAGAAGGGGGTCAACCACCAGGGGTCAACTTTTCCCAACCTGTCTGAACTTGATGGACATATGTGTTTTTTTAAAACATACTATGAGCCAAAGAAGGCCGAAAGGCTAAGGAGCCTAGGGGGGGGGGGGGGGGAAGAGAGTGATTAAAGTGTAACTAAACTTTGAAAACACTTTTAACACGTTAGTGACATGTCAGAAGTTTTGAGCGGTGGTGGTCCGAGCACTGAGACCCCCACCAATCGCTAAAATGAAGCGGCAGTAGCGTTTGGGTGAGCACTTTGTTTCTTAACAGCTTTCCTTGGAGCAATGTGCGGACTCAATAGGAAGTCTATTGAGTCCATACGCCGCTCATTTAGCTTTTCAAGGAAAGCCGGTTAGAAACAACGAAGCACAGCACTCACCCTAGCGCTTCATCAGCTTCGTTTTAGCGATCAGTAAGGGTGTCAGTGCTCAGATCCCCACTGATCGAAACTTCTGACATGTCAATGACATATCAAAAGTTTAGTTACAAATTAACTTACCCGTTAATAATTTAGTTTTTTTATTCTAATTAGATTAAAAATTCCGTGTTGATTATCCGAATATATCTTTATAGCAGTCAAAGCTCCATTTTTCTGGTGCTAAGTTCCAAATTCCCTGCATAGGCAGAGTCAGGGCTCATGAGTATGACCGTTTTCTTCGTCAGTGTGCTATCTGCATTATTTGCGGATAGCAGACTGACTTATTAATTTCTTTGAAATGAATAAGCACAGAATATTACACCTAAAAACTACATGGTGTTAGAACATTAATTTTAAGGTTTTATGTCAGTGACATCTGCCTGGAAATTAAATTTTATTGCCATTATATTTGGAACTATCTGTGACAATGAAGTGAGATTAGCGGCGACAATCAAAAAATGAAAAATCCTATTGTTCCTCAAGAGCGGCAGCCAGATGTCTTACAGAACCATACACACTGAACCATTGGTGGATCACTCCGACAAAAGATCTTACCGACATCTATCTAAAGTATATCATTAACTAATAAGGCCGATCTCACCAGCCAGAACCAAGTAGTTTGGAGCACCTATGAGGAGGTCATCAAGTGAAGATGCCACCATTAAACTCTCTTTATCAGGGCTCTTTATTTAGTCAATAAGGCACATCAGTTCTTTACTAGGCCTTAAAGACGTTTGTCCATCTTGGACATTTTTGGCATATCCACAGGATATGCCATAAATGTCAGATAGATGCGGGTCCCACCTCTGGGAGCAGCACCTATCTCTAGAACGAGGCCGCCTAAACCCTGTTCTACCTTCCTCGGTTCCCGCTGCCTCTTGGGCCATTTCCTGATTACATGCTTGGAAATTACGAAGTGGCCCGGAAGGCAGCGAGAACCCAGAAAAGTAGAACGGGGTTTAGGGGCCCCATTCTAGAGTTTGGTGCGGGTCCAAGAGGTGGGACCCACATCTATAAATGTTTAAAATGGGCAAACCCCTTGAAGGAAAAACCCATAAAAAAAAAACCAGAGGAAACAACCAAAGTTTAAAGGGGTTCCATGGGATTAGAAAAAAAAGTTAACTATAGTCCCCAAAAATAGCACCACTCCTATTTATGGGCTGTGTCTGCTATTGCAGCTTCAAGTGAATGGGTCTGAGCTGTAATACTAGACACAAAAGTGGTGCGCTGTTTTCAAATCACCCGCAGCCCCTTTAAGAAATATATGATAGTCCAGTTAACATTATAACATAGTAGAGAATAAACGACCGATAACTTTAATTTTCAAAATGAGAGAATTGTAATGCAAACATGTCCTGGACAATAAAAACTCCTCGGTGGCATAATGTACAATACTCCATGCGTGCAGATTTTCATGGGAGACGGTTCTGGATTAATAAATGAATTCATTTGGATTCTCAAATATTTAAAGACAGAAGGCTGAAGGAATATTTTAATATATTGAAGGAAAGGATTTAAAGGATGAAAATAACATCCCAAATAAATTTATTTTGCATTATCATCAACTTCAAGGGATGGCTTCAAAAAAACTATGATGTAAATATGTTCCAAGTGAAACAATGCTGTTTCCGAACCTCAATCTCTATTTAAATTGAGCAAGGTGAGCTCTTATCAAGGTTGTATAAATTGTTGATGGGGACCCTCTCGAGAGACACCCGGCTGCCGAGTAGAAATAAAGCAAATGGAAGACAATACATATTATGATTAAACCCCTTCCCTCCACCATCGTGTGGGTTAAACAACGTTATATTGTGATAGTTCAGACTTTTATGGATGCGGCAATACCAGTTATGTTATAAAAAATGTACATGATTTTTGGGGGGCAAATGGGAAAAGTTGTATTTTTTCTTTTATACATTTTTTTATACATGAAAAAAACTTTATTTAAACGTTTTTTAAATTTGTTTACAAGTCCCCCTAGGGGACTTGAACAGGCGATCATTATCAAAATAACCGATACCATTTCAATGCTGTGCACCCTCAAACAGTTCAATACCGTGAATCAATGTATCTCGACACGAATATGTGCGGCTGCACAGCTTAGTATTGTAATACATGAATTTAGTGACTAACCTGATGTGATGCTGCGGGCGCCTCACTAATGAGTGACGCCGCCGGCCCTGAAGACAGAGAACATGGCAAAAGCGCTGCAAAGTGCCCTAATGTTCTGTCTTCAGTGCCTGCCGCTTATTCATGCAGCACTGGCCGCATCAGATCATGCCGATCAGTAGTGGGCCACTGGCTGTAATCCACAGCCACACTCTAACGGCGGAGATCACTCTTATCTCCGTCATTATCCCCTTAAACGACGCAATTAAAGCTGATTGCGGAATTCAATGGGAATATTAGAAGAGGGGACCCCCTCCGATCGCGTCACAGAGAATTCCGGTGACATACCTTATATGGACAGTCAGCCCAGGGTCCATTGAAGGACCCCAGGGCTGTCTGACTGTATTTCCTGTTGTTAGGACATACCTAAGTGTGCCCTAACATCTGCCTGTATACTATAAGTACACAGGCTAATGTACTGGCATATAGATATATGCCAGTACGTTAACGTTAAAAAATAAAAATAATCACGATTACGGTGATACCAAACTTCTGTAAATTTCTTTAAATATTACTACTGTTACAAAGTAACAACTATTTGTTAAAAAAACCGAAATAGTTTTGTTTCACCGCATTCTGAGCCATAACTTTTCAATTTTTTCGGCAATTGAGCGGTGCGAGGGGCTTATTTTTGTGAGGGCGGAACGAGCTGTAGTTTTTATCGGTACCATTTCTTGGTACATACAACTTTTTGATCAGCTAAGCGAAGGTGACCAAAAACTGCAATTTTGGCTGTTTAATTTTTTTTTTTACGGCATTCACCATGCGAGTTAAATAATTTTAATAACAATTTTATTTGTTTTTAATATTACTTTAGAGGAAAATTGGGAAAAGGATTTTTTTTTTGAGCATTTCATATTTTTTTTCCCCACTACTAAACACTATTTAACTTTTTTTTACACATTTTATTAGTCCCCCTAGGGGGATTGTACCAGTGCAATAGGAAATGCAAGAGGAAAACAAATAGAAAAATTAATCTGTCCTCAAGTATCGTTTTGGTATTGGGAATTGTAATACTTCACAAAGTATCAGTATCGAAGTCCAAATTCTGGTATCGTGACAACCCAACTCCTGACTTGCTTTCTTTCCCCTCCTTGTTTTTCCGCTACTCATTGTGATTGGCCGGTTAAATACGCTCTCTTGTATATAGATTGGTACAGATGGATTACTGCTGTGGTATCGTCTGTAGAATATATAACAATATACTGCTTGTGATTTTTTTTCATATAAGAAATTTCAAATTTAATTGAAAAAAAAAAAAGGAAAATAATAAAGCAAACATGTCCTGGACCACTGCACAGTGATTCTGCAATGTGTATTATGTTATAAAACAATCAGCAGGTGCCGCTAAGTAAATATTTAGTAATTACATTTGTGATGCTTTTACGTGGCTAATACAGATGCTGCCACAGCTGCTGACAGTGACACGATGGATTATTTTCCAGCAAATATAAAACACAGCCAGAGCATCAAAAATGAATGAATTTATTTGTTCACTGAAATATTTAATTGGTGCAGAATATATATCGACCCTGTGTAAAGATATTTGCTCCCTATAAACAATCAGATTACGGTTCTTACAATGCATTTCCAGACATTTGGACAAAAACTGTTCACGGTCGGTGTCTTCGGAACAATAATAAAACTGCAAAATTTAATAAATCAGTGTTTCATGAAGTTATATCACGGGCTACCAGATATTCATTCCATGGAAACCCTAGTAGGAGAGTTTGTATTAACTGTAAGGGAGGTACAAAAGAGAGAAAGGGTTTCCGATGGGTGACTGGATGACAGAAAAAGCAGACCCATCAGAGTTAATACGGCTGGTAATGGTAGATGTCAGACAGCTACTTCCTGCCCAGAAACTTAATGGCAGGAGAAGTCTAGAGCTCAAACAGTTGAGCTTAAATAAGAAAGATTGCACATAAAGATGTAGGAGTTTTCCTTTTTATCTACATGTAAGCTATAAAGTGTATATCCCATTTATCTATCTTTTGGCATGTTGCGAGATAGAATTGGTTGTGGTCAGTGAGGAGAGACCATTAATATAAAATATATGGGCTACTATTGTCTATTGCCCCAGTAAGAGATGTATGTATCTCAAGCTATGTTCCCATCAAAAGCAATGATAATGTAATGTGCATGGGCCAGAAAATATAGCCCACCAGGTCATTTTAAAGGATCCCATATAATTTCAAAATTGTGTAATAATTAAAAGCAAAAAAATGATGAATCCGGTATTAACAGTACAGTCTATGGTAGGACATAAGCCATTTGTTGCTTATACATACAAAATGAGGCCTTTAGAAATGATCATGAAAACATTTGAGTTGTCAAACGCCTTCTTATATCACAATTTCCTAGAAATTAAAGAGGTTTGGACAATGCCTTCCTTGAAGGGCCCCCTTACGATATGATCACAGAGTATCCCGCTGCTGGGGTTTCCCAGCGATCAGTTATAGTCTGCAGGGGACCCCAACAGGAAGTGATCGATTTCGAGCAGCGCCACCACAGGAGAAAGTAAGCATTACACAGTTCACAATGGGCTGTCCATACAATGCATGAATGTCACGGGTGCACCAGAAAAATAGGTGTCCGTTACAGTCGCTCCTCTAATAGGGCATTTGAAAATGGATTTTCTAAACCAGAAAACCCCCTTAAAGGGGTTTTCCTACGAGGGACATTTATGACATATCCATGAAAGATAAATGCGGGTCCCACCACTGGGGCCCGCACCTCTCTCTAGAACACGGCCCCCTAAACCCCGTTCTAGCTTTTTGTGCTAAAGCGGACTCACAGCCACTTCCTGATTACATGGTCAGGAATTCCGGAAACAGCATAACTCGTTGAGCTACGCTGTTTCCATACCTGCCTTAGTAATGAATGAGTTACGGAAGCAGCGTAGCATGCAAGCTACGCGGTTTCCGGAACTACTATTCAGTTCTATGTGGCTTATGGAAACAGCGTAGCTCAGCGAGCTACGCTGTTTTCTCGCTCATGGTCGGAAATCAGCCGGAACATAAAGAGGTAGAACTAGGTTTAGGAGCCCTCGCTCTAGAGATAGGTGCGGGACCCAAAGGTGGGACCAGCATCTGACACTTATGACATATCCTGTGGCTATGTCATAAATGTCCTTCATGGGAAAACCCCTTAAGGTTTAAGTGGAGACTGGAATTGTGCGATTGTATGTATCCCCCGGTATGGTTAAGAAATGTATATTTATGCATAGCAAAGTGCCAAGCAAGATGGCCTATAATGCACAAATGGATACAACAAACAAACATTATACCCCTACTGACCTCAGTGCTGTAAATACTTAATTATTCTATTATGCTAAACTAACAGTAGTGACCTGAAATGTAGCAGTGTGGAAATTAGAATATGCCTGCGATCCATGCCAAGTTTCCACACGTTAATATTACACTTGATTAACTTGGGAGACACTCTGCAAAGCCTACTTTTCTAGAATGCTAATAAAAGTGCAAAAGATTTTTCAATGAAAACAAATGTAAAGCAACAGGAGTTGCCCTTACAAAGGTTGAACAACATTAGAAAATGCGCCACCCCTGTCCACAGGTTGTGTGTGGTATTGCAGCTCAGCCCCATTCACGTCAATAGATTTGAACTGCAATACCAGATACAAACAACTGACAGCTGTGATACTGTTTCTTTAAGGAACTACATTTTTCTGAATTATGTGCAACCCCTTTAACAACCAATTAAAATCCAGGTTATTACCATACTTTATCATAATTTGACATCATGCTGCCCCACCACAGTGACATTTAGCTGTCAGAGGGACCAGTGTAGAGATTCAGAGCATCCATGTCTAAAGTTAGTCGAAAGCCAAATTTTCAGGTTTATGTATTATATTATTATTAACACTTACCAGTAACTTCCTGAACGGGTGCCTGGAAACTCCCTGGAGCTTCAAGTTTGTCAGGAACTGCGGAGCCCCCCTCCAAAATTCGGACAAGTTCCCTCAGTTTATTGCACTCATCCTGGAGGTTCTGGACTTCATCCTTGCGTTGCTGTTGGGCCTTACTTGCCGGATTCATACTAAAGTGAATCACTTTTACTTTCCTTGGATCATAGGAACCCTGAAAATAAAATAGATCTCATTACTATTTCCTGCTCATTTAAAGTGCTCAGTGTAATTTACTGTAGTAAAAAAACAAAAACACCTCCTGTCTTCTTTATGATCTAGGTAGCTGAACTCTCTTTTTATCATGCAGCTCGTCTTGTTCTGACTGGCTTCTGAATATAAACACAAGCCCACCAACAGCTTACCATGAAGTCAGTGAATGGAGAGCGGATTTCAAGCACAGAAAGGAAGGTAAATCTACACTTTATATCAGGCTGCTCATTGTAATGCAACTTACCGGTACTTGGCTTTACAATAAAGGATAACATAATTTAGGGCAAGCCAGGTCAACCAGCCAAAAGTATTCAGCCATTCTGTAGGTTGCGGAGTAAGTAATACAACTTTGTTAATAAAACCAAAAGATGCAAAGGCTGCTGGCCTAAACGTACACCCTTAAACCAGATCTTAATAATGAAGTTTTTCATAATTATAAGTGACAGATTACATCTACAGGGACAATAAGGGAAAAAGATCTATGGCCAAAAGGAGCATCCTGGATGGGGTTGACCCAGGTTTCAGAAATAAAATACATAGACAAGAGATGAGGCTAAATATATGATATGGTATAATGATGAGATACACTGCCCTAAAAGTGAATCATCTAACACCGAGAGAGTATTAAATGTTCAAAGGCATTAATAAAAGAATAATCATCTTGCAATGCATAGCTCAGGATATAAAACTAGATCTCAGTACACCTTCAAACACAACATCCCAGGAACACACAACGCATCAATCTTTCAAGTCTCTCCAAGTATGAAAGCCAACAAAATCTATGCAATGTTTAGAAAGTCTTTGCAGCAGCAAAATCTAATGATTACAGGTACTAGAATGGAGGAGCAGGGCAACTTACTATAACCCTTGCAGGGAGTGGGGATTGTAAAAAGGAAGGGCAGGAGGTAGCAAGAAAGAAAAAAAAAAGGGCAGACGGGAAGGAAGGAAAAAAAAGGCCAGGCAGGCAGGAAAAAAAAAGGGCATGCGGGAAAGAAGGAAAAAAAAGGGTGGGCGAGAGAGAAAGAAAGAGCGAAAGGTAAAGAACTAGAGAAAGAAAAAAGAAAGAAAGAAATCGAAAGAGGGCGGAAAAAAAGACGGCAGGGCAGGTAGGCAAAAAGGAAGTAAGGCGGGTGTGTTGGATAGAAGGCAGGAAAGAGGTGAGGGCTGGTGGATTAGAAGGAAGGAAGGAAAGAAAGATATAAAGACGCAAGAGAAGGAAAGGAGGGAGGGCGCAAAGCAAGGAAAGGAGGGAGGGCGCAAAGCAAGGAAAGGAGGGAGGGCGCAAAGCAAGGAAAGGAGGGAGGGCGCAAAGCAAGGAAAGGAGGGAGGGCGCAAAGCAAGGAAAGGAGGGAGGGCGCAAAGCAAGGAAAGAAGGGAGGGCGCAAAGCAAGGAAAGAAGGGAGGGCGGGAGGGGCCGTAGGAAGGAAGGAAGGGTGGGGCCATAGGAAGGTAGGAAGAAAGAAAGAAAAGCATGAAGGGAGGGTGAAAGGGAAGGAATGAAGAAAGGAATGAAGGAATGGGGGGCTTCAAAGGAGGTAAAGAAGGGAAGACGGATGGGAAAGAAGATATGGTAGGTATGTAGGTAGGTAAAACAAAGAAGGGACGGAAAGAACGGGAACCACAACTAAAGAACCGCACGCATTATACTTGGCCATTGGCCTTACTGAAAATACTATTTCGATTTGTTAAATGTACTGTGTGCTACTACTAATTGGGACCTGGTACATATGACTGATGATGGGTATCTCGTTGCTACAGCCACAATGTAAAGTAGGCGCATAAGACATTCAAAAGATGCAATTGTGGCAGGGACTAGTATACAGTCAAAAGCCAAGGAAGGTAAATAATTTGAAACATATCAGCCCCCAAATTTTTTTATGAGCCAAAACAATAAATTGCGCTGCCAGCAAAATGCATCTCATCCCTTCTAAGCCAATATAAACCCAATTATTATCACAAGTGATGCTTGTAAGTGTGTCTTCAGTAAATAACACAGCTATTGAAGGTGGACACACTGGAGAATACAATAAGTGGCCAGTGAACGTTCAATCATGATCAGCAAACCCTGCAATAAAAACAAAATGTAGGCGATCAACCAACGCATTTATAACACAAACCTAATATCTTTCACTGTACATAGGGAAACCATAGGGAGCAGAGCGTGCCCTACTGTAGATATTAGAAGTCACCAAAGCTCAATTAGATTCTTAACTTCAGTGGTTCCCTTTTCTATTATCCTTGTTTGCACCGTGAGCGACTAATAACCTCAACCGCATAAAATGTTATTACTTTGGTCTCTTGCTTTCCTGAGTACATTGCCCGCTAAAGTTTGTCATTTTTACAACTGCACAGCAACCAAATACACAGTTGACACAGAGAGTTTACACCTTCCACTTGTTGGGAGCAGACATTGAGATTTATGGGGAACAACTTAACAGGAGACTGGACTTCAGGCCTCCAAATGAGACAGTAAACAGCTGTAACAAGCGAAGCTCGGCTGGAGACTTCAGCAATAGCAATGACAAGACTTCAGTGTCCACTTCTAATTCGAGCAGAAAGGAGCTCGGTGTAATGTGGAGGAGGCGATTATAGGCCGGAGAGATTTATATGTTCAGTCACAAAGCAAAACAGCCACCACAAATAACACAGAAGGTAGAGGTCGTCCTCTAGGACGCTCACACGATGTGTACAGCCTAAACACAAAAACATTGCCTCCCTCGGTCAACGAACGACGAAAGGGGCAACAATTCAATTCGCCTTTCCTCACGCCAAACGCATACTGAAGTTAATTGGCTTCCTGTGTAACTGCTCCAAGAGTCCATCCACCAAAGGGAAATTGATTGCAAGCCCTAAAGGGCCAGACATGTGCATGTATACTGGGGATTATTCGTCAAAAAATGTCGCAGTGGATAGATTGGAGTTGAGGAGGTTCAGAAAATGACGCACATAGTGTGCTCTCTATATTTCTCTTTCATACAGAAGTCATATTCAGGCTGGGGCTTCACAGAAACATTTAGTCATTGTAAAATGGCAGCATTACGATGACCTCAAGGTTTCCCAGATAGGATAAATTCTGGACATGTCGGAATTCTTGTGATTCTCTCAAACTTTTTTTTCCCATTGAAGTTGCAATAGTGCCGCAATTTTCTCTCAACTTGCAACAGACCAAATGCCACCATGAAGCCCAAACTTTTTCCATATTTGGCTTAAAAACACTCACAGACTGCCAAGTACAAATCTGAGCGGACATCTACAAGGCTAATTCTACAAGTGTGCAACATGCGGATTTCACCCCTGATACATTGAAAGGAGTGAAATCTGTGGTAAAAATTTGCAACAGAAATTGACATGGTGTGGAATTTATAAAGGCGTGCGGCATGTAAATTTCCACGTGGAAAAAGTCAGAAACATGTGGATGAGATTTTTAAAATATCACTCACTTGCCCGATACTAAAATCTGTAGCTAGGGGTGGATTTACCGTAAGGGAAAACGGCTGCCGATACAGAACCCAAACAAATTGTCACTTATTTATGTCCTGCTGCTTCTGTTTTGCTAAGAAGATCCTCACCAATCTCTGTAAAATGTTAAATCTTTGACGGTCAGGATAGCGTAGAATGTTTCAGTGTATTATTCAGCAAAAATGTATGGAAACCTGGTGGATCAGTTTATAAGTTGATTGGGGATGTGGACAGATCGCAATGGATCCATCATGTCCGCCATGGATCCTGTAAAAAGGGAAGCCATGACACCAAAGTAAGCAGACCCCCCACTTTAACACATCCAGATTTTATAAAAACAAACCAGGAGACATAATTATTAAACTTGATAGAGATCAGGGAAAGCTCTAGGATTTATATTTAGTGGTGATTTTTTTTTTTTTTAACATTACAATAACAGATTTAGATTGTCAAAAGAAATATTAAATACCCAGAAATAATAAATACCCATGGGGCAATTTATCAATCTTTCTACGCCACTTTTCTAGTGGGAATTTTACACTGTCCTCGCCACTTTTGCAAAAGGTTCGTGGCTTTCCAAAATGTAGCGGGACAACAGCAGCCCGACAAACCTTATTATAATTTTCTACCATAATTATATCGGAAATGTACATCAGCTTCTAGCTGGCATAGATTAAACTCTGCTTGGTGTAGCACGGTAAAGGCCTGTGCCAGGCCCCGCACCTTGCCCCCTTGTCGAACTAATCCTCCCAATCGGACAATGAAAAAAAATAAAAAATGATGCTCACGTCACCGCTGCTAATTTACTCCCGTCCGTGTCCCCTCAGCATGCCGCGCCTCATACAACATGCTGACGCCAGGCAGTGTCAGGACATTGTATGAGCCGCAGCATGGCGAGGGAGCCTGAGGGGACCGGACAGGGAGAAGAGGAGTGGGGAGGATTATACTTACTTTTTATTAAATGGCCGATATAAAGGGAGGAATGGATGGTGCACGGCCAACCGAAAGATGTGACACATTTGATAAGAGGTGTTTGCCTCCTAATAAATGTGGCACATCCTACTTCAATTATTTGTTAAGATTGGCGAATGAAACACTAGTCTTAATAAATCTCCCCAATAGTCTTCTCTAGCTGCTACTCAAAGCAATCGCCACCACATGGGAGACTATCCAAATTAATTTTGTGTTCCTTCCCACCACTAAGAAGACCTCCGCCCTTCCACTGCTTGCTTTTAGACCAATGTTTCTCAATTCAAGTACCTTCAGCAGGTCAACATTTTAGGATATCCCATAGACCGAACACCTGTGACTTTTACTGACGCACTAAAAAGAAAAAGATCACCTGTGAAATACTAAGTAAATCCTGAAAACATGACCTGGTGGGGTCACCTGAGGACAGGAGTTCAAAAACACTGCTTTAGACTATGAGCCCTCACCCTTCTGGACCTAAGCATAACTTAATGCTCCTGAACCCCAAAGCAAAATATATTATAGGTACCTCCCCCCCCTCCCACACACACACACACACACACACTTACCCTGTGCCATTTATAATACTGGTATCTTTATTAAAGCGCCAGAGGTCTTTGGGCCTCCTCAGACACCAAGGCACAGATTTTAACGACTCCCAGCTCTCCACCTCCTATAGCCAATGCCCTGACTTCTGGACTATTCGGTGATTCAGCATTGAGACTATGGTGGGACATTAGTTGTACAACAGAAATTCCCTGTAATGTAGATGTAAGCTTATTTGTAAATATTCGATCCCGCCCTGGAACTTTTTGAAAAATCCTTCCAATATTAACACGACTTCCATCTTAACTTTAGGTTTATGTTTCAGCACATTTAGGATTACTGGAAGGAAAAAGTCCCAGCCAGCAGGAACGAACTGCCCTGCATATCAAATTCATTTCCCAGATGAAATTGCAATGTTACAAGGAGAGCGAGAAAAAAAAAAAAAAAAGCCCAGATAAGACTAAATCCTAATGCATATTTATAAACTACACGGCATACAAAAATAAATCAATATTCTCTCACTAAATGTATACGACTTGAATAACTATGAGTTTGCAACCTACAATTGGTTCACCTACGTCTTGGCAGATCCCTGTAAACCTCTCTGTGCATACTAAAAAATCTAATTAGTTATGTGCTTGACGAGCGGAAGTCTAGAGCGTTTCCTTCTACAGCTTAGAGGCTTCAAAGCTTCATGCATCGAATTGAAAACACTTCTGGATACAAAGAACATTTGCTCGAAACACAGTAGATACGGTATCAGCAGCACGTGCATGTCTAATAAAGGGGTTATATTTGGGAATAAGAGAGAGCATTTCCACTTATCGCATTACAGTGGAGGAGGGGGAGCCAACTAAGTTTTAGGGAGGGTAGCTTGAAGTTGGAATAGGCGACTACAGCTTTTGGTTGTTAAATATACTTATTTGAAAATTAAAATGGGATTTATGAAAAGAACTGTAAATTTGTCCTATGAAATTTTGTCTTTACCTCAGTTTGCAGTGCATTATATAACGCTGCAATAACCCAGGTGCATAAAATGATCATCTCACACCTCCTAACCATGCTCCCAACACCTATAATGTCTTCCAAAGAAAAATTAATTATTTTTGGATTACCATTGGCTTAATTTTGTGGGCGTTACAAAAACATTTGCCTTGTATCAGTCAGAGCACTTCTAATTTTACAATAGGTCTTAGTGAAAAATGTCATATGTTTTGGGGTCTACAGCTTTTAGCCGACCTAGGAGTCTCCATGGTAACAGACAACAAACAAAACCTGTGCAGTCTGATCCTGCAGTGATACTCACATCTGTTCCCAACTTTGCGGCTGATATACATGCGATAGGTTAGTAAGAATGGGACAGATGGAAGATAGCATGACTACAGGATCAGACTATATAGGGTTTGTTTGTTGACTGGTACCATGGAGACACATAGGTTTGCATGGAAGCTGAGAAACAAAACAATAGTAATCTTAAAAAAAAAAAAATTATAGTCTTGGAAATATACATAAAGGGTTCGGGATATTTTACATTATATGAATATTTTTGCATGGGAACATTTTTTGTTTTTGAAATTGGAATGCTTTTGGTAAATTGACCAAACAAATCTTTACGTATATGGCCAGCATTATATACATTGAAGACATTTATGACCAATAAAATGACAATTTATTTTTGGTTTATATGAAACATCTATAGGCTCATAACATCTAAAACAAATATTACTCCTTACCAAACGTAAAGTACAAAAATACATTTTGATAAATACAAAAAGTTCAGTAGTAAAGGACATACAAGAAAAAAAGAAACACCCCATGAGCACTGTAGGTCAGTAATCCCTTGTACAGAGAGATTATTTTTTTTTATATATATATTTCTGTGGAAGATCAAGTTTACAAAACCATACTAAATATCAGATTTGTATGCAACTCAAAAAATCCATCATCTATAAAAAGATGACTTCTCCCTACATTTACAGCTAACCGATGACCATCTCTCCGACTCCTACTTATAGCCCGTGAGATGATAGATTTCATATCTTAAGCCCTCAGGTGGTATTAAGAAAAGAAAAAAAAACCTTACTCTGAGGAATCTTGAAACATACCATATGTATAGCAAACGGATAACCACGTTCTGCTGGGTCCATTGAGGAACCTTAAATCTTTTGTGCCTCAGGAGTCTGCCAGTCATCCTTGACAGAAATCAGGCTTTCGGGCAAACTGAAATCTATGCAAACATACGCAGGCCGAGTGCTATGTAATCCTCTAAATTGTATAGGCACGTGCAGCTGTGGAAGCAACGGACTGAACAGCAGACAGAACCCCTAAAGACCAGCATAGCCCTACCGGGGAGCAATTAGTGATGACACCAAGCTTAGCTAGATAGGGCAGAAAAACCAGCATGGAAACCGTATGCAACTGTAACGGAAAGGTCTTACAATCTAAAGCGAGATATTTTGGGTACTGCAGACAAGCTCTGGGCTTATCATATAGATTCACATGGGGGAATAGCAGTACTGATATAGGCGGTGTTGGTTAATGATGAAATGCCTTCTTCTAATTAAGACGTAGTTAATTAGAATGTGCGCACATCAAGCAAAGCCAGAGTAGTGATGCAGAATCACTGCTGAAGAGCTCCATGGCTGGGCCAGGAATGACTTTTTTTTTGTCTTAAGTTGGACCGGATATTTTGGGCTGGGTTCACACACTGCAGATTTTTTAATTTTTTTTATTTTATTTTTTTTAAACCAGAAACGGAACCTAAACCGACTATATAAAGAAAGGCCTTATAGGCCTGCTCTCTTGGATCCAATTCTGGCTTTGGCTTACAAAATGCAGGCAACATCTGCAGAAAATCTGCACTGTGTGAACCCAGCCTTAGCTAAATCAGACGAGCATAGCTAAACACGGACGTGCAGTTTTTCTCGACTGAGGTGCACCCGTGCGGGACGCATTGTCACGGATCCCACAAAGACTAGAGTCTATGGAGGGATGCGTGACACGCAGGAAAATAGGACCCTCCACACGCTCCATTGAAACAAAGGTCATGTGATCGGCCCTATTGAAGTACATGAGTCCGTGTGACGGCCCTCACACGGATGAGATACACACTCGTCTAAATGAGCCCTTACGGTATTAGTTTGTACTGCATATTCTGCCTTAATTTGCCATTTTTTAGGCTGAAAATGGTATATTCTCTGCACGTGTAAAATAAAGACGAAGCCTTCTTGTATGACGTCCTACACCTATAAAATCAAGTAATCACACGTCACTTTTTTTGGTCTACGTTTAACGTGTATCCCGCGAAAAGCTCCTGATATACGTTGGGCTGTGACGACTATTACATAGACTTATATTATATAAAACTATTGAATAGCTCATTACGTATACATTAAAAGGATGCCTGTGATGTATGCTATATACGGCATACATCATGCATTAGCTCGAATGTAAAAATACCTAAAAAAATAAAGTATATCGGGCAATATACTTTTTTAGGGGGATCCCGTTGTATGGAATAGCGTAGTCTACCACACTTTTCCTTACCTCAAACAAAAAGGTATATCGACGTACAACAGCCTGACCGAAGACAAAAGGACACTCTTTTGACCTCCGAAAGGGTAACGGAGCCCTATGGACACGTTTAGGGCGTCCTGTATGTCAGGAACTTTTCTGGCGTACATGCTAAACATAGGCGAAAAATGAAAATGTTAAGTGAATGGGGCCTAAGTGGTCTTTTTTTTTTCTACCTCAAACGAACGTGTCCTTGTTTCAAATAAAGGGACTTTGCTCAAAGCCTTTAAGAGCTCGTGCACACTAACGTATTATGGCTCCATACAAACTCTTGAGTTGTACAGTGTCATAACGCCTCACCACTGAGTGTGCCGTCCCAGGACATGTTCTATCTTTCCTCGGATCGGAGACTCGGACCATTTTTCACAGACCCCATTCACCCGCTAAAGTGAATGGGTCCGTGAAGACTATCGGGTGCCACTCGGATGCCGTCAAAAACTGCCAGTGGCACAACGGTCGTGTACATTAGACCTTACACGGCACTCATTGAAACTTATAGGGCCCTACTGCACAACCTCATTGCTTATGGAGACATTTATAAAAGACACCCTACAGCAGTGTATGGAGCTGCACGGACTCAAGTGTGTGAGGCCTGCGCCTAATCTGATCTTCTATTTGCCCCCATTAGTATACACATTAGACTTCTCCATATGTGTATATAGAGATCCAGAAACAGAATTGTGACGTAAAAAAAACAGGCCCACCAACTCTGCCCATTTATACGTCATTTTATGTTTTTATTAATAATCGGTCTTGTATTTATTTATTTTTTTGTGTGGTTTTACTTCGGTTTTCAAACATCATATTTGTTCTCCAATATATTTAGTTTGACGGTAATGAGAGGTGAGTGGTATCCTGATATCTCTGGCATGACTTAATTTTAAGGTCATCCACAGTATATTGCATAGAAAAATCTAAGGGTATGTTCACACAGCACGGATACGCTGTGCAAAGATCACACTGGAGCCAGCAGATTGTGGTGCAGTTTGGTCGGCCAGAATGTCCGCTGCGGAAAACAGCACGTATGAAAAAAAAAAAAAAAGTCTATACGAACTGTAGCCATGGTCACGCGCCCCTGACGTCCTGCAGCCCGGCCTCCAGGAATGACGTTTCATCCCATGTGACCGCTGCAGCTTGTGATTGGCTACAGCAGTCACATGGGATAAAATGTCATCCCTGGAGGCCAAGCTGGATGCAGAAGCATTGACATCTGAGTAAGTATAGGTTTTTTTTCTGAGTTGCGATTTGTTGCAGGTTTACCTTCCATTGAATTCAATGGGGAAAACTCGCAACAGAAATCCAGCGATTCCAAAACATAAATTGACATGCTGCGGATTGAAAAACTGCACGGCAGGTCAATTTATGAGCGTTTTTTCGGCATGTTTTTTACACAACGTGTACATAAGATTTGATCAAATCTCATTCACTCTGCTGCTACGGTATTACGTTGCGGATTTTCCACAATTAAAGCCGTTGCAGAAAATCTGCCGTATTTACGCTACGTGTGAACTTACCCTACTAGCCCAATATATTTTTTTTCTCTAAGAACAGAGATTTCAGGGATTCTGACATCCACTAGATTATCTCCAGATCCTGATTTATTTGATGTAGCCATCCTTATTCTCCTACAATAACGACACATCTATTCTCACAGCAGCTCTCGGGTCGAAAAGTACCTGTCATGTTCCACTTGTTTGAGTAAGAGCTCATCACTATATCAATATCCATCCCCCCCGCTAGTGCTGCCCTTCAACACTACCATTCTGTGCCCTCTTGTAGAGAACACGTTCCTCATTTGGCAGGTGGCACGAAGCCGGAAGCCACAATACCCGTGCAGCACAAAGACGAAGAAGAGTTTGTCTTTCTACAAATGTGGAATACATTCAGCAGCTTAATTACTTTGACTATCAATCCTGAGCATCTGTTAGATGTATGAAGTCACGGGGGTATTGAAATATTTGAGTTTGCAATGTACTTTGAGAACTTTTATAAAAAAAAAATAAAAAATCTCAAAAATGATGTACAATATTTTGTATTTTCCACATACCTCCAACTCACCCCCTTTGTGCTCATAAATTCAATTACCTGGCAGCCGCCACTGAAAACCATTAATGATAATTTTATTCTGCGTTTGCTGTGAAACTCCAAGGCAAATTCTTATCTGATGTTGCATTTTGGAATTCTGATGCTTTGTGCCCAGGCTGAATGGTACAGGCCTGGCAGCAAGAGGGAAAGTTCAGAGAGTAGGAAAAAAAAAAAAAAAGGCTTTTCTTAAATACGAAATGTCCTATCTTCATTTACAGTTCAAAGACAGGAGCAAAGAAAGGAGATTTGGAGATAAAGGGAAATTATACAGGGTTTTCTCTGGAGTAAAGGAAGCTTAAAAGCAAAAATTCACAATTGCCTGATCCGCCGCACAGTCATTTCCAGCCACGTTACAGAGATTGAGCAAAGAGAGATTGAGCTGGTTCCAAATGAATGACACACGATATTAGAAAAAACATTTATTTGTCAAGGAACTTTTATTGAGAACATAGATGTTGAAAAGATAAATTATTGTTAAAATGCACAAAGCTTTCATATGCAAAATAATTTGATCAAATGTAAATTGGTAATCGAAGCTACAGATTATATGATTGGAGCACTGACGGACAAAGTTGTACGCAAATTTGATGGCCATGATTGCTTTAACGTCTCCCCAACATCTATGATTAGAAAGCCATCTCCCGGTTGGTAGACCCCTGCTGAGCCGATACAGTCCAATCCTACACTTTTCGATCAGAATAGGAGGAACATCAGTGGTCTCCAAGTTTTAGATTCACACTAGCTGGAGAGCCACAGGATGGAGATCCCTGATGTACAGAAGATCAAGAAGCTGTTCTAGCATTTTCCAAAAATTTCCTTTAAGGCTGGGTTCCCACGGGTCGCATAAGCTGCACAAAAGTACGCAGTGTGTCCAACCTAGAACCAGCAGCGAATTCCGGCCGAAAAACCACCAAAATGTGAATGCTGCAGCCTGTGATTGGCTGCAGCAGTCACATGGGATGAAGCATCATCCCAGGAGGCCAGCCTGGACGGAGAACAGAAGAAAGGGTCGCTATGAAAACGGCTGGGATGTAAGTATTAACTTTTTTTATTCATTTTAATTAACTTTTTTTTTTCCTTTATTTGCGATTTTTGTGGCGGAATCACACCATTTAAGCCTCAAAGGTTGCAACACTGGGCTATTTGTTGCGGGTTTTACATCCCCATTGAATTCAACGGGGAAAACCTGCAACAGAGGAGAAACGACTCCAAAGAATAAATTAACGTGCTGCAGGTTTAAAATCCGCACCGCATGCCAAGTTATGAACGTTTTCGCAGTAGATTTTTTTTCTGCAGCACGTGCATGAGATTTGTTAAAATCTCATTCACTTTGCAACTACTGTAAATGGCGCGGAATTTCTGCACAGAATTCCGTTGTGGAAATTCCGCAGCATTAACGCTACATGGGTAACAGGCCTAAGAGTGCTTGATAGATGGTCATACACAGACCAATAAACAGCCTGATTGGCCATCTCGAATTATTACATTTCAAAAATAATGTCGTCATTGGATTTCTTATAAGATCAGTTTATGGAAAATACCCTGCCATAATAAAGAGCTATCAATATGGAGCTATCTTTGTATACTTTTTTTGGGGTGGGGGAGACGAGTTTGATAAGAAATCGGGAATTAGGCTATGAATGTGCACATAATTCTTACAGAACACACTGCAGTTACATACGAAGGGTCGCTTATGAGAATTTAACTGGAATTAATAAGTCAACTATCATTGACATGTAGCCTAGAAACGCACAACCCAATAGACTGGCCCCAGTTTTAAATTATACCCAAAAGATAATTGGAATCTTTAATTTTTTTTTTTAAAACAGCGCTACCATTAACCATGGACCATGTCGGACATTGAAGCTCAGCCCCACTCAATTAAACAGCAATACCAGAAACACCCCATGGACACAAGTGGCGCTACTTTATCAGAAAAAAAGCTGACCGTTTGAGATTCAAGATTACTGGATTTTTTCGTTTTTGGGTATAATTCTCCAATGACAGACAGGCATAAGATGAATATAGACACCGCTAAATGGCAGTCCAATGAATAAATGCAAACAGATCTACTATAAAATTAAGTGTATTACACCTTCTAATCTACACAACTAAAGTCTGCATCTCCATTTTATTCATTACTGTATTGATTGACTCTTGATTACTTTTCAAGATCCTCCTTATTGGAATGGAAATCCATTCTTTTAATTTGGAAAATTCATCCATATTTTCAATTGTCCACCAGGTCACTGGGGTAAGAACATTAATAAGGTGAAGAAGTGGTAATGAGATGAAAATCCTCAGGGTACATCCGACCCCTTCTCACATTGGTCCTGCAGGTTTGGGTAAGGTCCAAAATACACAGTTTTTTCGAAATAACATGACTTTGCCTTTATCTCCAATTGCCCTCTTCAATTAGGCAGCGCAACGATATCCAGTCTTATTTCTTTCCCATTTGGATCTGTTCTATATGAAGACACGCAGAGGTGTCTTTCGCTTCTGTACATGTGCATGTGGCTTTGAAGTGTATTTTAGTCCTGTGAAAATTTCTGTTCTCCTGGTTGAAATTGGCGGCTCAAATGCTATAATTTGTTTCATTACTCTTCTCACAACTCTCTCCATGTGCAAGTAGGGAAACATCAAGACTGGCCGCTCAAAGCAGAGGCTATGACTGTGAATGAATGAAAATTTTACTTGCTAGTTTGAAAAATTGATTCAATAAAATGTTTAATATTTCTTCGATATCTCATAAATTTCAGAGCTACCAAAACATTTTTTTTTATTTAAAAAAAAAAGTTAAATAGTTCTATAAGCTCAATTAGGTTTTACAAAACAACAATTAGTGTTACCATCCAATAACAATTTACAGTATAAAGAAAATGCATTAAGAAAAGAGAACATAGAGAGAAGAGGAGGAAAAAATAATACAAAGAGAAAATCAAATAGAGAGGAGAGGAGCGGAGAAGAGAGAAAAGAGGAGAAAAAAGAGAAGAGAGAGAGCGAGGAGGAGAGAGAGCGAGGAGGAGAGAAGTGCGAGGAGGAGAGAAGTGCGAGGAGGAGAGAAGTGCGAGGAGGAGAGAAGTGCGAGGAGGAGAGAAGAGCGAGGAGGAGAGAAGAGCGAGGAGGAGAGAAGAGCGAGGAGGAGAGAAGAGCGAGGAGGAGAAAAGAGCGAGGAGGAGAAAAGAGCGAGGAGGAGAAAAGAGCGAGGAGGAGAAAAGAGCGAGGAGGAGAGAAGAGCGAGGAGGAGAAAAGAGCGAGGAGGAGAGAAGAGCGAGGAGGAGAGAAGAGCGAGGAGGAGAGAAGAGCGAGGAGGAGAGAAGAGCGAGGAGGAGAGAAGAGCGAGGAGGAGAGAAGAGCGAGGAGGAGAGAAGAGCGAGGAGGAGAGAAGAGCGAGGAGGAGAGAAGAGCGAGGAGGAGAGAAGAGCGAGGAGGAGAGAAGAGCGAGGAGGAGAGAAGAGCGAGGAGGAGAGAAGAGCGAGGAGGAGAGAAGAGCGAGGAGGAGAGAAGAGCGAGGAGGAGAGAAGAGCGAGGAGGAGAGAAGAGCGAGGAGGAGAGAAGAGCGAGGAGGAGAGAAGAGCGAGGAGGAGAGAAGAGCGAGGAGGAGAGAAGAGCGAGGAGGAGAGAAGAGCGAGGAGGAGAGAAGAGCGAGGAGGAGAAAAGAGCGAGGAGGAGAAAAGAGCGAGGAGGAGAAAAGAGCGAGGAGGAGAAAAGAGCGAGGAGGAGAGAAGAGCGAGGAGGAGAGAAGAGCGAGGAGGAGAGAAGAGAAAGGAGGAGAGAAGAGAGAGCAGAGAAGAGAGGGGAAAGCAGAGAAGAGAGGAGAGGAGAAAAGAGAAGTAAGGAGAGCAGAGAAGAAAGGCGAGAAGTAAAAAAAGAGGGAGAGAGAGAAAAGAGAGAACAAGAAAAAAGGGACAGAGCGAGAATAGAGAGCGAGAAAATAGAAAAGGTAGAGAGAGTGTGAGATTGGTGAGAGATAGTATAGGAGAGAGAGAGAGAGAGAGAGACTATAGAAAGAGTAAGAAAACATATTTATACATAAAAAGAAAGTGAGGGAGAGAGAGAGAGAAAAGAGAAAGAAATGGCAAAATAAATTCAATGACAAGGGACTGACTTCATAACATGAGAAGTTTATTCTTTATAGCCAGTATGGAGATTTCAGACTATGCTATAAGTAAAGCCACATACAATGTGCACGTTTGTAATGGGATTCTGAGTACAGGGAGTTGTTCTGACATTCAGGGGTAGCTAACCAATTCAATCCACTTCCCCTGTGTCCCGAAAACCAATTTTTCTTCGCATCCATAAAGCTACGGTGTGAAGATCGAACCAATTATTCTATGATATGTCTTCAGCTGTAATAAGGTAAAGAGGCCTCTAGTTTTATCAAATGTCACTTTTTATAGTGTGAGTTAATATATGTATATATGGTCATATAACCTTGCTTTTACTTATACCGACCTTGAATTACATCGCAAGTTCCTCTAGCGCTGGATTCAAAATTCTACTCAATACCTGTTAGGCCATTGTAGCTCACATATCACTGCAGTACCTGCTGGTTCAGTGTCTGCACAAGACATGGTCTGCTGGGCAAGCACTGTAGGAATATGGAGAGCATATGTCTATCACGTTGCATTCAGGTTGCTGTTGAGTTCAGCTGTTAGGAGGTATGGATGTTAACATTTTGTAATTAACCTGTAGAATTCTGAATGCAGCTTCGGATGTGACTGCAGTACAGGACGTGGTGCATCCTAAATACAACATACAATTTTCCTTTGATTATTTCATGCTGAAAGGTTGATTTGCTCTCCAAATATTTTACTGCCTTCTTTTTTCATCTCTTGCGTTTTCAGGATGTCCTCAGCAAAAAAAAAAACTGTAGTCAAATCTATTCATCAGAATACTGACAGCAACATGATAGGAGTGGTCTGATCTTGTAAGGGGTAGGGATCACATGAATTGCCTGCCGGGTGGTGTCATGAAGGTGGCGGGGAAAGGAAAAACTGGAGCCAATAAGGTCATAGGAATGGTCACAGCAGCAGGAGATGAGTGAGTTGACTTTGTAGCAGGCACAAACTTACGTGACATTGTTAGAAATGACTGGGCTGCAAGTGTGTCACGACTTGAAGAGGAGAAATGAGATCGGTGAAATCACAGAGTGCAAGAGTAAAGCATCAGAAGGAACAAGATCCTATAAAATCACAGGGTAATAAGAAATACTATGAAGCTCCGGGTTACTTTTTAAAGGAACGCTCCAGATAAAACATACAGTGATGCCTAGTGCAGGGAGTGAGGAGCGGTGCATGACACAAATTTACAGGACTCCAAAGAGTACTTCATAGTACACCACCCCCTGCACTAGGTATCGAAGTATAACACAAAATGTATCAGTATTGCCTGGAGTGTTCCTTTAACCTTTATATCTTTTAGTTTGTTATATTGCAAAATATATCCTAAGTGAGCAGTTGTACACAACTTAGGTAAATGTAGTCTCTGCTTTATAGGGGGGATATAAAACAACGGGGCCTCTAATGGAGTAAAAATATTCTACCGTTTTGTGTTTACAGCTCTTGTGTGTTTCCATAGTTACAGACTAGACACTAACCCTAAATTTGGTAGGTTAGCAAGTAGTAGGGCCCAGATTAAAGGGAGTGTGATTGCAGTATTAGACTACACACAATGTATGTCTGTAGTCCGGAAACATGGACAGACATAGGTCTGCATAGGAGCTGCATACACCAAACAGTTCTTTTTCAAATTTAGACGGTTTGCAAATTTGTTTAATTTTTTATTTTATTTTTTATATACCTTTTAAACTTAATAGCTTTGCCATGTACCCAAGTAATCCACAGTAAATACAGCCCTCTGGTCATACTTAAATTTTACTTACTTTGACAAATTGCCGCACTGTGAAATATGTTGGTAAATTATAATAGAAAAGGGCTATTTTATCTTCCACATGAGTGATTCCATTTTTACTGTCCAATTAAGATAAAAAACATTTCTTATAAATAATGTATTTTCCCCACTTAAAAGCATAAGTCTCGGTGACCTGGGTTCTATGGTTAAGATCCATTACATTAGGGAATGTAATAGATGCACTGCACTGCTCCTGATTATGTACTGAAACCACAACGCACAGCTCGGATTTCTATTTTCCAAGAACGTTCTCGCCGTTCTGTTACGGAATCGTGTGCGTACAATAAAGAATGAATGATACATTGACGGTAGTGCAGAGGAAGCTTTCAAAAAGGTCATGCACAGATCCCAAGTAGATAGTAAGAATCCCCTGCAGATTCTGAAAAAGTCAAGTTCTGCTCCTGGTGTTTAGCAGAACAGTCCATGCTGGAGGGTGTTAGGGATGTTGAGTCTAGGAAGTAAGGACAGAGAGAGAACTTATGTATAATGATGTCTCTTGGAAACAGCAGATAAGTAGAGGTTAAAACACAATGACACCGACTGAAATAGCATGCTCCACATCACAGACTGCCTATTAATAAACCGTTGTCTCCGCTCTCTGAATACAGGTAGCACACAGCTTACGAATTTTCTTAATCCTGCACATTTCGCTTCATGTTTTGCTTTCTTCTTTCCTGAAACGGCATGATTTCTGTTGACATCTCCCATGCTTTCTGCTGCCTGAGTAGGAGGGATCGAAAACAATCCTGTGTAGAATAGAGAGGAAGTCTCTTGTGCAGCAGACAGAATCTTCTTTTATCACGCCACATGTACTGACATTTTCATTAGTGTCTTAACAGAGACAACTCATTTCAGAATAGAGCCACCCAAATCGACTCACTGCACTCCCGGCAAACTGCTGATTTTTCTTGGGGAAGCCACAGCTAGCCCGATATTTCCCTTGAAGCAGCAGCTGCAGGGAAAATGCAGTAGTATATGGAGGCAAGTGAAATGAATGTCATTCATGTAATACATGGACGGCTCTGGGCACATAGATGGAGGTCCCCTCTATGACGTCCATATGTCCTAATACGGCATATTTTCTGGTATGGTCTTCGCGAAACAATCCCTTTCAGAAAAAAAGAGGGCTTTTAAATTACATTACAAAAAAATACTCTCTCTCCGAGAAAGCACCAACAGATGAGTCCGCTGCAAGTAAACACAGCAGCAGAGCGCAGTCTGCATATGGCCTTCCCCTCTTTTCCGCACCTGTATTTTGCACCCAAAAGGGTTTCTCCCTGTGACTGCGTCCTTCTGCATCAGTATGTGACACTGCGGAAGCACCAGGGAGGAGTAGTGGACAGAGGAGCCATTACAGCCTATAGTGATGAGGGAGGGTAGGAAGAAATGACTGCCTCAGTGTAGTATTAGTAGGAAGGGGAATGTTTACAGAATACATACACTATATGGAGAAAAGTATGCGCACACCTGACCATCACACCTAAATTTTCTTGTTGGACATTCTATTCCAAAACCATGGCCGTTAATATGATATTTTGCGGGTATAACAGCCTCAACTCTTAGGACGACTTTCCACAAAAATTTGGAGTGTTTCTGTGGGAATTTCAGCCCAATCAAAAGGGCATTTGTGAGGTCAGACACGGATGTTGGACGAGGGGGCCTGGCTCACAATCGGCATTTAAATTCATCCCAAAGGTATTGGATGGGGTTGAGGTCCGGGATCTGTGCAGTTCCTCCACACCAAACTTATCCCGTACCTTTATTGACCTTGTTTTGTGCACAGGGACACAGTCATGGAGGAACAGGAGAGGGCTTTACCAAAACTGATGCCACAAACTGGAAGTTTCCAACTGACTGTGTGCTGTAGCATTAACGCTTCACTAAAAATAAGGGGCCAAAACCTGAAAAACTGGCCCAGACCATTATTCCTCCTCCACAAAATGTAAGTAGTCACTAACATTAGGTAACGTTCTCCGGGCATCCGCCAAACACAGATTTGTCCATCAGACTGCCAGATAGTGAGAGGTTATTATTCACTCCAGGGAACACGCTGCTCCAGACTCGAGTGGTGGCGTGCTTTACACCACTCCAGCTGATGCTTATCATTGTGCATGGTGATCTTAGGCTATTGTACAGCATCCAGCCCTTTTTATTAGGCTCCGGATGTACAGTTCTGGTGCTGATGTCACTTCCAGAGGCAGTTTGGATCCCTGTATTGAGTGATAGAACAGAGGATGGGAGATATTTACGCGCCACGTGCTTTAGAACTCGGTGGCCCAGGTCTTTGCGTTGGAGTGGTCTACCTTATAGCTGAGCTGTTACTCCTAGACGTTTCCACTTCACAATAATAGAACTTAAAGGTGACCAGGGCACATCTAGGAGAAACAGTGCCACATTTAAAGCCACTGACCTCTTCAGCATGACCCATACTAGAAATATTGATCAATAGATATTGCATGGCTGTGTGCTTGATTTGATCTACCAATTTTCGATAGATGTGGCTGAAATACCTAAACTCAATAATTAGGAGGGGTGTACATATACTTTTAGCCTTATAGTGTGTATATCACTGAGGGAATGCTAATTTGAAAAAGATATAACGCATCTTTTAAAAGATGCAGGTACTCTATAATGTACCCAAAAATAACATATTTGAGCGTAAAACTGAACCTTCCTGCGGCCTGTGATGTTATTCTGTGCAGCGATTTTGGTGGCTCCTCACATTTTTTATGAAAGAGAAAAGAGTAGTGAAAAACAGTGCAGGAGCAGATAAGTACTAATGGAGTAGCTGGCAAAAATGGGGGCACTGTGTGGGGGGCACAGTCATGGTGGGGCACTGTGTGGCTGGCACAGTCGGTGAGGAACTGTGACAGGAAGTCTTATGGAGAGGGAATGTCTGTGTGGCTGGCACTTTTATGTGGGGGGCACAACAGAGCTGTCCAAGCATGCAATGTTATTTATTAAAGTTGTAAGACATTTGGCCAACGTCCCCAACTTCTAGAAACTACAATAGAGAAATACATATGCGTGGGGGCCTCCTCTCTGGAGTGCCCAATGGAAAAGCAGGGGACCCCCATTCTTCCGATGGATAGAAGTCCAAGTCGTGGAACCTCCACGATAGGCCTTTATGACAAACTGTCGTTATGCCATAAATGTCTAAATGGGAATATCCCTTTAAGTTTTACTGTGGCCTTTGGGGGTGGTTTAATCTGACAATGTGGCCCTCAGAGCAGAAAAGGTTGTGCACCCCTGCTTTAATGCTGCACATTTCCATCAATGGTCAATCATTTTACATGGTAAATATGAATTGTGATTGCCGTGCCACTGAGGCTGGGTTCACACGTCGCGGTCAAAATGTGTTTCCTGCAGCGATCACAGACAGAAAACGTGTTTTAAACGCGATGTGCGAACTCAGCCTAAGACTCTTGTAAAAATTAGGCCGGTGCACTCTCTTTAAAGATCCCCTTGTCTGAACAGTAAACGGAGTTCTGTGTCTCTCACCAACCAGCTGTGAACCAATTACGAGAACTTCTAACTAGTCAAGCTTCTCCTCAAAGCATATGGATCCAATTAACTCAAACTGTTGCTGATTTTAATCAATCTTTCTTCAAGCACTAAACTTGGGGAGATGCTGGTGTTAATGCAGCGACTGGAGCATGGACAAAAACAAATACATCACTGGCCGGAAACGAAGAGGAGAAACGTCGGTTCAGTGGAGGAGTGCAGATCTGTCACCAATGCAGACTGTACAACATAGTGTGGGGACATCTAAATCGACTTCCTTAAAACTGAAGTAATGTAACACACAAATCGCAAGTCGAAGATTTACAAAAGATATAAGGCCAAGATACAACGGTGAATTCGCGGAATTATCTGTTTTTTTTTGGAACGCACTACTGTGATGAAGGACAGACATACCGGTGACATCACTCAACTGTGCTACTGACCTCCAATACTTCGGTCAAGATCACTAAGTGGATACAAAAACTGCACTAAATTGCCCTGTTTGAACTTGGCCAAATGGCATCATTTGGATCCGTGTAGTAAAGATCGTGCCCATAGCCATACTGTACCGCCATGTATCTCTCTTCTAGACTTCATGCACCGACAGATCTGTAGTATGGCGCTTGTACTTTACCCTCGATTTTAGGTGGAGGTACACGAAAGTATTTTTCTTACAGATTCCGTGACACAGCATGTCGCAATATAAAGAGATGGCAGAAAACCACTAGAGCGAGCCCGGCCTGAGGGTCAGGGAAATTATAAATTACCAAAGGCAAATTTACATGTAACGGTCATTGTAAAATTTCATAGATTTTCCTGCGATCCGAACTATAATTGGCCAATGTAAATATACAAAATGATCAGCAAAAAAAATAAAAGTACCAATTATACACATTTGTAAAGAAAATATTTACGTTCATAGTGGGATATTTCCCATACAAGTACATTGTAGGAGAGATTAAAATTTGGGTAAGAAAATAGCGCATACGTCAATTATAATGTTGTAAATACCTATTGTATATTTAGGACTTCTTATATTCTGAAGATTGGACTTTTGCCTGTGTGAAAAAGTGGAAAAATGTGCAGTTTTATAAAATCCAAAAATAAAAAAAGGGAGAGATCATATTGCCCATTGCATTACTGTTTATTTCTTATAAATCATAGTTTCTGCCCATTGCTAAAGGCCACCACAGAGCCGCTCATTCAAGCTGCTCAGCGTGGCGTCTAGTAAGGTCTGAAGAGTTTTTATTACACAAATATAAATGTATTTAAATCAGATGAGGAATAAATATAGTCATACACACAGCAATTCATGACACCGGGGAAGGTGCAACCAAAGACTGATAAAGACTGAACTGTGCTATTATATAGAAATTATATTATGGAGAGTGTACAGTATTAGCAGTGCATGCTGGGAGGAGGGATTTGCAGGGCTTCCCCAGGCAGCTATAAATAAGAGCACTCCAATTCTTCATACTCTGATGATCTAATATACTGTCAAGAGGGCTGAACACGGAGACACTTTAAAAAGAGAATCCCACCTAAATGTACCCGTTATGTCTATAATGTATGTTGGGACCTCAAAATAATGACCAAGCCCTGGTTGGAGATTTCCATCAGCAATGCGGGGCACTGTGGTTTCTTCATTTTCAGAGTCTGTTTACATCCCATCTTAGCTGACGTCCCGAATGGTAATGTGAACAGAGCGCTCACATTACCATCCAGTATGTCAGCCAAGTTTTCGGGCATTGTTGACGGCAAGAATATTAGTGACTGGACCACCAATGGGCAGTCACTAAAAACAATGGTGTCTGTTTGGATACGTCAGAAAACAGATTTGTCACAGTGGTCGTGACACTCGCAGAGATTATCATCTGCCATGTCTACATAAAGTGACAGTATGGAGGTACAGATGTAGCCAGTACCAGCCTAACCGGCACAGCGCACTAAGCTGTTAATGTAGTGCACCTCTGCTATTTGCTTAGCTCGGCTGTTCATTACCCTTAGTTAGCACAATATTATTGATGTTATTCTGCTAGACAAGACTATGTGGACTTCTGCAACCAATTATTTCAAATTAAAAAACGAAGCAACTTTGCAAAACAGCCTTGATTAAACATCTCCTACTGTCTGGTGTCTACAGTTCTGATGCAGACCTATTTGTCTCTACGGTTACAGGCTACATACCAACCCTGCGTAGTCTGATCTTATAGTCATGTGTTACTCCCTTGCTAACCTACAGGCAGATAAAAATGAGTAGTAACACGACTACAAAATCAGACTACACACAAGGATTGTTTGTAGTCTGTAACAAGGGACACACATAGGTCTGCATAGGAGATGTAGACACAAAACGAAATGTTATTTTTCGACATGACTAAAAAAAAAAAATTGTGCTGCAAAAGTGCTTTTTTGCTCCTTTAGTCCAACTCTAACCTTGAACCTTATAAACGCAATTCAAAATGCACCAGATTTATGAAGAGGTCTGCAATATGTAATAAATTGGGAATATCTCTCCAGCTACCCTCTCCAAATTAATTAATGCAAAATACACCATTATTAATAAATGTGGGCGATTGTATTTTACATGCAGTTTTGAAAGCAGAGATCCCAGAAGGGAAAAAAAACATGCAATAACGTCATGGGGGTATATACATACACAGTCCTGAACCAGTGTCACGTCTTGGCATTGCATTTAGCGCGTACATCTGGAAAGCTCCCGGGGTACCCACTAAACGTGTCCCATAGCTGCCATTTGAATTTTTTTCCCAGGGACACTTAGGGTGTGGCATCTTAGGTGGGCGCGGTTTACCAGTGAGTGGGCGGGCGTGGCTTTACAAAATTTCAGCATACAAATAAACTAACAAAAATGTCTGCACTAGTTTGGCTGACAAATACTATGGTGGCCGGTATCTCTTTCTCTCGTTATCTGGTTGTTTACAGGCAGGCGATGTCTCACTTTATCAGTAGGGCTACATAGGTGATATGTGCTGTCCACTACTGGTAGCCTAAAAATCAGCATATATAGTGCAACACTCCGTGCCCCCTGTAGATGGTGCTCCACACTGCCCCCAGTAGATATTGCCACACACTGCTCCTTGTAGTTATTGCCAGGCACTGCTTCCCATAGATAATGAAACAGTGGCCCCTGTAGATAGTGCCACAGTGCACTCTGTAGATAGTGCTACACATCCCTTTTTTAGATAATATCACAGTGCCTTCTGTAGATAGAGCCACACAATCCCCCTGTAGATGGTGCCACACAGCCCTACTTGTACTCTGCCTGGGACTCTAGCTCTGTCCCTGCCATCACAGTCCATATATGGACAGTGATGTCAGGGGCTTCCCCAGAGCGGGAGTCCCGGAGCAGCGCCGCTTCTAGCGCTCTGCCTGGGACTCCTGCTCTGCTCCTGACATTACTGTCCATATATGGACAGTGATGCATATATGGACAGCCATGTCAGGGGCTTCCCCAGAGGAGGAGTCTCGGAGCAGAGCGCTAATATAGTGTCTGCTCTGGGACTCCTCCTCTGGGGAAGCCCTTGACATCACTGTGCATATATGGACAGGGACTTCTGTGGCTCGTCCAGCAGAAGAATCCCCCAAAGTGTCGACAATGCTTTGGCTTGGGATTCAACTCCTAGAGTGAGCCCCAATAGAGCTATTTACAGGGAGGGAGCGTGTAGCACTGTCAACAGGGTGGGGTGCGTGGGGCGCTATCTACTGGGGGGGGTAAACTCGCTACAAGGGGCTGTGTGACGGCATGAAGGAGCGCCGGCGCAGATGACAGTCTCAGGGTTCGCATGTCTGAAACCCCTGCTGTAGATAATGCCACATACTACCACTGTAGATAGCGCCACCCCAGCAATGCTCTGGCTGGGTTTTCCGCTGCAGGAGGTGCCCTGCCCTGACATCACTGCCCTTATATGGACAGTAAAGTCAGGGTCTCCTTCTATGAGCGGAATCCCCGACCAGGGCATCGGCAACGCTTTGGCCGAGGATTGCGGCGCTCCAGGAGGAGTGAATGAGTAGATTCCTGCTCTGCCATAGTATTCAATTGTATCTGCATCCTGAGGACACAGAAACAATTGAATGTAGCAGTTGCCGGGACAGTCTCTGTGAATTTGCGACAGTCACGGCAAATTCGGGACTGTTGGCAACTATGCGTGTCCATGGGGCTCCATTGTCAGACGCAGGTCAAAACAGGGTAATTTTTTTCTAGCCAGTATACCGCAAAAAAAGGTACGGAACAGTCTAGTACACTATCCTATTCCATCCTGTGGAGCCTTTTATAATAAGTATATGTTAAATGTGTACATCTCTTTTTTTTTTTTTTTTTTAACATGGCAGCCTATGGGTTACAGATGCCACAATATGGCATCTGTCACAGGCCTCCGTTAAATGTATATGTCATGAGCTTTTCCTGACGTATCCGTTAAATGAATGCCATTATAGTCTATGGGTGACGGATGCAACTAATGGCATCCGACACCCATAGACTATAACGGTATCGGTATTGGGAGCGTTTCCCGGCGCATACGTCAAACGTAGGCCAAAAAATGTGATGGAAATCTATCCTAAGCCTGTCCCATCGTGTGAACCCCGCCACTAACAAAGCGCTCATACTAAATATTAGATCAGTAATTACGATTATTAATTTACACCTAGCTTCTGAAGGAGAGTGCATTGCATCAGCTGCATATCTAATGCATGCCACAGAGACCAAGATTTTACTTTAACTAGTCTTTTATGCTCCGGGATTGTTCTTACCCCTTCTAGATACATCTAAGCCCCCTGGGGAGCCTAACAATAGAAGGCTTTTGAAAAAATCAGCGGGGTGTTGTTCTGCAGAGCACAGTCAGGGATACACAGAAATAATATTGTCACTATCAGCAGATTGAACACAAATTACATTCCAGTATGTCAAGATAATGCGAAAAAACCTCCTTACATGTACTTTATATTTGTCGAACCTATTTCAGTACAATTGTACTCTAAATATGTGATCTTTTGGAAACGGGTGCTTTGAAAGTTCTCTCTGGAAAGTAGGTTTGTCCTACCTTAAAAGGGAGAATCCTCTCCTATGAAGACAATCATATGGCGTTACAGAAATCTTATTTCTAATTGAAATTATATTGCACTTTGGTGAATATTTCCTGGTAAATATAACTCAATTGCAGTACCAGTTTTGACCACTGCCAGAAGAAATTTATTTCCGTAGAAACCAATGCAACAGCGCCCCCTTGTAAGATAAATACTGTAACTACATAACCCAAGGCAGCGTAGAAATCTTGTGATGAGCTGCCCATCCTTGCTTTCTGCCGATAGTGATTTGATCTGTTGTTGGACCATTCTAGACTCTAGATTCATCCTAATTTAACAGATAACATGTTGATCTCAGTGGAGCCTGTTGCCCCTTTTAAAGCCTGTGGGGCTACAAGACCCTCAACATTTTGAGGATAAGATCAAACTGAACAGATATGTGGAATTTTGAAAGGTTTTAGTGAATTACTCACTGGCTACATCGTTGAAGAAGGGAGATGAAGGGCAGCATCGCAACATCATACATGCCCATATTGCCAGCGATTTCCAACTTTTTTTTTTATCCATAGGGTTTACCTGAAAAAAATTCCTCTCCCTGTGACCCTCTACCAAACTCAGTTAGGGTAAGGGGCAAAGCATTCATCATCCTAGCCGAGTAGTAAGCGCTGACCAAGATATTTTAACTTGTTTTCTTGTCGCGCTTGCAAGCATTTTTGAGTAACTCTGCTTGCCATATCTCATAATGTAGGGCAGTTAGGGAGAAGGTGTATATAGGACTACCCCCAAAAGTAAAAAAATAACCAACCCTTTAGATTTACTTTAATTACTAAAAGCCACTCTTGTATTGAGCCTTCTACCGTACAAATAAAATATGAAAGAAAAATGACAAAACTTCCACGTAATCTAAAAATCCTTCGGTGATAAATGGCCAGAAGTATGATGGGCTAAACTAAAAGGCTCTCAAGTCTCCTACGAGTATGGCATTGCCCTATATTCTCTGCCAGCATGAACAGTAAATGAAACAAATGTATAATTACACGTTGTGGGCAGCATTATTACCTTATCCATAATTGAAAAATAAGTGGTTGCTTTCATTGTTTCCTCGAGCTGAATTCAGGATCTGTGCTGCAGAGTGGAAACTATAACGATCAGCTTCAAGATGTTCTCATTCTGCTGCTCTGTCTAAATGGCAAATCGTGCGGTGATTTATTGCGCTCTGTTCCTGGGAAAAGCAAGCCGCGGTCTTGCCAATATAGGGGAAATGAGGGTGACAGCACCCAGATCTTGTGCTGGAAATGGAGTTCATCTATTCCTATTCACAGCAAAAACCTAACAATGACTAATGGAATAGCAGTTAATCTTAACGAGCCCTTCCCCTATAAAAAAAAAAAATGATACATACATATATCTGTCTAATCTAATCAGAGGCTTCCGAGTTTTCGTATTTTGTATTAATGGCAGCCATCACAGCACCTATAGGTATTGTCACACAGTACTCCGTAGTGTCATATTTGCATTGTTATGTGCAGTTACATTTCACCACTCACTAGGGGGCAGTAATGAGTTTTGAAGAAAGCTCCTCCCAGGGTGAAGGGAATATAAAACTTGTGCTACACCTTTAAGGTTTTTGCAGTAACACCAAGAATAATACAGACTTACTTTTTTTTTAAAAATTTCCTCTAATTTAGGACTATTTACTGCATTTCTGGAATAAAACGTAATATTAAAATAATTATACAAATTATCTGAAAATATTTTTTTACATGATTATTGGGGGCGGCCATCAACAAGGGATTTAGCTTTAATAAAATAACTCATTGACTTCTATGAGAAAAGTATTGCGAAAGAGAGGGAGGAGGAGCGGTCATCATCTATCGTCAACGATGTGGTCCTAAATCATCTGCCACCAGCTTTAAACGGAGAGGTGTAAACATTCTTTGTAATTCTGCCCTCTAATGATATGACTGCTGACCCTGCCCCCAGTGTACACAGCACCAGCTGAAAAGTGACAGCAAGTGTCAGCCTAAAGCGAGAACGAAGTAGAAATTGCAATTTTTCTAAATTTTTGAATATATATTATGATGTGGAAAAAATAAAAAAAACAATAAAAATAAGACATCAACCAAAAAAAACGGATATAAACAATAGATTATTTTCTGAAAACAAGATTCAACAGCTGACAATCCCATAATCTGATCTCTAGTCTCTGAAAGGATTATTACCTTCTATCAAGCACGAAATACAAAAGCGACTACACAAATAAACCAAATTCTAAAGATCCATGCCACGTATCTGTTAGATGCTTATCCAGATCCTTCTATGTTGTCCTCTCTATAAATATAAACCCTTTATATGAGGCTTTTCCGACATGTCTCGACAGACAAACACCGCATAGCAGCCGGCAGCAATGAAATGAGATATAAAGAGCAATATTAAGTTTAACAATGCGCCGGTGTTTACCTGATAATACCGAAGAGAAAAAAAAAATCCTTCTACAAAAATGTCGCATTTCACATTCATGGCATAAATCGAAGTTATTTCAAACATGCATTTTCCCTGGCATGAAGCTATTTACACAGAGAAAGAGAAGGCATTGAACAACAGGTAGATGATGAAGAATGGCTGTATGCTAAACACGGCGAGGTATTATCTGATACATAAAGCAAGGAGCTGGGACTGGCCAGAATAGATAAACTCATTGAAAGTATATGTTATCGAGGACAGGATCAGATGATATCCCGCTGCTTCACTAAAAGAAGCTTATGGGGAAAGTAACATTACCCCATCAACAAAGGGCATGGTCTGACAGGGGTTGCGGCAAAAACAGCGCCACTTTAGTCTATGGGCTGTGCCTGATATTGCAGCTCAACCCTAATATTTTGAAAGATGTGGAGCTGCAATACCAGATACAGCCTGTGGACAAGGGGGCGCTGTTGATGGAAAAAAAAAGGGCAGACCTTTTTGCGTAATCACAGATGACTCCTTTTATAACTACAGAGACTAGCAAACTTTGTCTTTAAAACTTTTATGTTGTTTCATTGGCTGCATACCATTTACTGCCAGTGGTTGTTTAATCGAGTGTTCCCAGCATGCATCAGATCCTTTTAGGATGGTTCTTCCATGCTTCTACGTACAACCAGCTGCACCGTACACCCAGCTGCACCATCATTTGTGCATTGTACTCTCAGAGAAGATATTGTAGTAGGTTGAGAGCTGTAGTCCTACATAAATCCACAGGCAAGCATTGTGATATTACAATGTGTTGATTTAAATGAGAAAGCTAGGCCAAGCATTGATCATATTGTGTATCAATAACCGGTGACCCGCAATATGGTACTCAGTATAGAAGTCCAAGAAGAACGAGGAAATGCTGAGCTTTTAGGATTGTTTTAGGAAGTAGGTTTAGAAAGATTTCTGCAGGAAAAAGGGGTTGTCTGGTTTAGAAAACCTATTTTATAGAGGCGTGGGTACCCTCAGCAGGACCCTCATTTGTTTTTAGCTGTAGTTGGGAGCTGCTACAGAGCGTGTCTTTCGCTCTGCAGAACGCCACATGTCCATGCATTCAAAAGGAATAGTGTAATGCTTCATTGTCCCTGTGGTAGCGCTGCAGTACAATGGAACACTTGCTAATGTGTTCCCCCACAGATTACATCTGATCGCTGGTGGACATCCTATGATCAGCTTAGTATCGGGGGACCCTTCTAACAGAAAGGGGTTGGTCAAAGCAGACAGAAAACTGGATGATATGATAACAAGAGGTATATCCTAAAAAATGATAACTAATCCCCAAAAATACTGATCGACAATGATGGTCCATACTGCAAAACACCTGCTACCACACAGATCATTAGGTATTCCAGTATACAATTATTATATGGTGAGGGCCGTCAACAAGATCCCAATGAACTCACCAGCGCTGATTATTAGAATATCATTTTAAGTACAGGAGCACAGATTAATGAGATAGGTTACGAAGCAAAAAATTATCTCTCCTGAATAAATGAAGAAGTATGACCCCTCATCCCGAGTGTTCAAATGAGCAATTAAAGGCAATCTATGATCACAATATTCCTATGTTATCTTTAATGTATGGCAGAGGTTGGCAGCAAAATGGTAGCCATTTATAAATGTGCTACAGTAACACTCTCCGCTTATCCATCTGAAACAGATTTTCGGCTATATGAAGCCTCCGTGTGTACTATCATCTTCACAACTGCAGATTCAGGTACTGAAGACTTTAGACTGAAGCCATAAATAAGTGAAATGCAGTCGAACACGTTCTGTACCTTTCCAGTAGTTTTAAGTGTCGCTGTCAGGAGAGGGTGTACATGGCGTCTGCATCCAACTGAAAAGGACATGAAGGAGAAGAATCACGAGGAGAGCCATGTCCGTCATTTTTCAGCACTTCTGAGAACATTCCCAATGACGCTAGTTAAGAGCAGCTGAATGACACGGGACCCATGTTTCTCCCTAATGTCCTTTTCAGCTGGATGCAGGCATAGTATACAGCCTCTGATGCCAGTGGCCCCTTTAATAGGCAGAGTAGTTGACCAGAAATAATAAAATGGCCATTTTATATATTGTAGAGTAACCACGTCCATAAAAGAATTTTATTATTAACAGATCGGATTGTTCATTCTAAACTATATCAAGAAGTGCAGCGATTATAAGGCAAGTTACCGAATATCCGTTCAAGTAGAAGACTAAAACAAGCTAATATCCAACAAGAACTGGTAACATTTCCCTGTGGAGCCAGTTATTTACTCTAACGCTGACACACATTGGGATAGACAGGTTAGGGTGGTTTTTAGGGACATTTTGAGGGTACCACGAGTGGCACCACGATTTCAAATGAAGATCAGCACCATTCTCTATGAGTGTTTAGGGCAATTCGAGATACTACTGCCCAGCGCAGATTTCCTGACATAGGATCATTATCACTTAGATACTCAGTCCTCTCCACTTTAACAAATGAAGGTGTACAAGACACATCTCAATAATGTTATTTCGATTGTCACAAAGATTGTGTCTTAGGTTGCAAGGATATGAATCTGACCAGGTCAACATCTACAAGAGTGTTTGGAGAACGGCTTTCTCTAGGCCCTTCAAATTCCTTCCATGTTCCAAAACCATCCTGATCGATCAATTTGAGTCTTCATAAATTGGCCCAAGATGGTGTGTGGCTAAATGTGGCCATACACAGACAAAACTTTGCTGAACCCACAGATTCGGTCAGGATCGGCCAATGTGTATGATGTCCTCCCGACTCTCCACCAAAGGAAGAGGTCAGAAGACAAAAGGTTTGGGTATGTTATTATTTCAACAAGAGATAAGTCGCTGTTATAGTGGTCTGGCATGGGCTTCCGATTGAAATGTTTACAGTGAAGTCTTATGAAATACTGCAGCTATCGACCAAACGAGTGTTAGGCCGACTAGTTATGTCACGTGTATGGCCGCACTAAGAGTGTTCAGAAATGAGATTGCAAGCCTATAGGGGACAGGGAGTGAGTGCATTCTCTAGACAACACTGAAAAATATGCTGGGGCTACATACATAACAATAAAATAAATCAGTGTATAAAAATAACCTCCACCGTAGGGTGCACTGGTTGAACTTTCAAAGGTTGAACTCATGGACAATACTTCATTGGACACTTTGACTTGAAATGAAGGTTTCTGTGCAGAAATTGGCTGAAGAGCGTACGAAAGGTGATTTAACTATTGGCATGAGCCGGGAAACATGGTGTGAGTCCGGAGGCAGAGCAGTCATTTTTGAATTAGTGTTGGTGACAGGAGGCACCATTGTAACTTGCTGTAAGCAGACTCTAGAGAGCGTGAGCATTATAACATTATTTGTGTATGACCTCCTTCTCCAGCTGCCAGTCAGCATTACTTCATATTTGAGAGTAATGACAGCGTTTGATGGCCAAAGACCTGAGTGTCAAGAGGATCTGATTACAAAAGGCACAAAAGCCTCAGCCTAACTTACCTGAAGACTCAGTCTCTCCAGCTTCATCTCCAGGACTTTATTCTCCTCCTCTAACCGGCCACGTTCGGCTTCAAGTTCCTCAATTTTCAACCTGCAAGACAAGCAGAGCATGGAGAATACAATATGAAGTGACATGTTTGGAATAATAATCCACTACAGGGCATTTCCATTTCTGAAATTCTCTCCTTAAAGACGGTTACCCTCCTTCTATCTACCATTACTAGACTAAAAATAAAAATGATCCTTTTATACTAGGCTTTTGTCAGATTGAACCGGCTCTTACCATGAAGATAATGAACATTTGGTTTAAAAGTTGAGTTAATGTATAAAACATAAAAAGAAGAAAAGACAATTCTAAAAAAAAAAAAAAAATGCTGAAAAAAAGTGGCAAAAAATTCAGCATTAATATTCCCAAAGTATATTTTGCCATTCCTAGAATCCCATAAATAGGTTATTAAAATTATTGTACCGATTATGATAATCAATAGTGGTGACCTAATAGGGAGTTGTATTGACTTTACATAAAAGTAATTTTCTTTTACATTTAATCTCTACTTTATGCGCATTTGTTACTTTTCAACATTTTCTTATTTTTCTTTATACTGTAAAGTGAATGTTCACCATAAAATACCATAAATAGTTCCAAAATTTTAGGCGGATTGAAATCTTAAAAAGGGAGCCTGTCATGTTGAAGATGCTGGCCGATCTGCGGGCACTAAGTTATAGCGTAGGAGGAGCTGAGCAGATTATGCAAAAAGATTCAGGATAACCAGTCATTTATTTATATCAATTTGTGCAAACCCTGGGCTTAAGACTTTAAATTTGATGGCCTGTCCTAAGAATAAACCGTTCATATTAGATTAATGGAGGTCTCTCTGCACCCTGACAATTATCTGTTTGACGGGATGAGTGCGAGCCCTGCAACCTCTTCATTGTTTACATCAGTTTCAGTCATACCTGCCCACGCTGTTACTTTTGTTGCAGATGTGATTTGTATGGCAGCATGGTTTCATTAATTTTCAAGATATCCATGCTATCGGTAAGGCATGACCTATCGAGCAGAGGCCGGAGCTGAATGCGGCCCTCGAGTGCCCTCCCTGCGCTCCTTGTTCCCTTACTTTGTGCGCTAAATCATTTTCAAACCAAACTTTTAATAATCCAGGTCGGACTTTCTTTCTTTTTTTTTTTTTGGAGTGGCCCTCATCAGCAATGCTTGATAAAGACCCAACAGGAGTTGAAATGTTGCAACGCTGAGCGCTGCAGTTTCTTCTACTTAGGCTGGGTTCACACACACTATTTATGGACTTAATTCGGGCGTTTTAGCCACGAATTACATCCGAAAATGCGGCTCAAAAGCGTTGGCAAACATCTGCCCATTCATTTGAATGGGTCTTACGATGTTCTGTTCCGACGGTCATTTTTTTTATGCGCCGCTGTCAAAAGGCGGCGCGTAAAAGAGACGCCCGCGTCAAAGAAGTGCCTGTCACTTCTTCAGACGTAAATGGAGCCATTTTACATGGACTCCATGGAAAACCAGCTCCAATTACGTCCGTAACGGACGCAGCAAAAGACGCCTGCACATGCCATTACGGCTGAAATTACGGTGCTGTTTTCTCCTGAAAACAGCACCGTAATTTCAGCCGTAACGGACGCTGCCGTGTGAACATACCCTTATACTGAATACAAGTTGTCGTCTGTGGACCTGGGACATTTCTTCTGCGTGCACCACCCAGCATTGGGAAGTTGTCCTCTGCTGCTAGTGATACTAATTTGGCTGTGCTGCTGATTTCCTGAATCCATCTTCAGTAACCAGTACTTAGAGGGGTTTTCCTACTATATTCATGGGATATCTATAGGTTCTGCCATAAATATTTGACTGGACAGACAGCCACCTTTACTCTGAAGATTAGGGATAGCAGGTCAGAATGTGTGGTTTTCTGATAGAGTCTGAGACCCACATAATTTGTCAGGTTAACCATCATTACCTAAACTCTTGGATGCAAGAACTGTAGGATTTGTAAGAGACCCTAGTGCTCAAGTAATCGGAGCGTCTCCAGCAATAGAAGTAATTGAGGTTTTGTCGTTGAAAGATTGGGGAAATCTCTTCCAGTTTGTCACCTTAGATACTGATAAAACGATCATTAATACCTGGCAGTGCTCTAATGTTTTGTTAAAAAAAAAAAAGAAGAAAAAGGAGCATAGTAGTAACAAACAGCAGATGGGGTTCTTCTATTTTAGCGTGCCAAATGCCATCTGTAGCATCAAATATTTCTTTCCAGTGTATGTATTTAATCTGTGCTCAATTCTAAAGCATATGTCAGCAATCTGATCCCCATTATTTACTACACCCTGCGCGTTTCGCATTAAGGTTTATTCATCAGTCGTCTTTTAGCACAGATTTAGTTTATTTCGGGTTGGATCAAAGTGTTAAAGTCTCACAGACCGATTTGCAGAGGCGATTCATTAAAGTGGGCCGGCTAGTAACCAAAACATTTTTTGAAAAAAAACCACAAAAACAGCATCAGCTTGTTTTTTAGGCAAAACGTTTTTTAGCCTAAGCAGGTGAGCAGATCTGTTTGACAGCTTAGGACATTGGTGGTACACAATAGAACCATGAAGGCTCTCCTCTTGCAATACCTTACAATAAACAGTCCTCCCATTGAATCCATGTTGACTGTCATCATGCGCTAGAAATACAGTGTATAAGGGCAGATTCAGCTTCCGATAATGGAGTGTGAAAGTAATAGCTTCAATGGAGAATCAGTTTAGGCTCTCGGGTACTTGCAGCCACAACTTTGCTTGCACAGTGGTGAAACCGCTAGTCCTTAAATTTGACTTATGTAGGCAGAGAGGTACTGTGCCCAACTGCTACTAGGGCAACTTTTCATTACACCCCTGTGATCAGTAATTCAACGCAGTGCAAGCGACAACAGGATAAATTAAGATCACATTGCATGTGGTGGTGAAACCTGATTTATAAGCAGTCCTAGAAATGAATGCAGATCCTTATGTGAATACCTGCACACACCGCCCACCACCATCATCGGTTACAGAACCGACTTTGTACAGATCTGTCACCTTTTGCATGAGAATTTCTCACCAACATTAAGGCGTTTCTTCAACTAACTAAATATTTTTGAAAAATCGGCTTGACATCGCACATTGAGAAGAGATAACATGATGTGACTTCCGCCAAGCTGTTTTTATTCCACTTTACGGTGCTAATCCATATGCGAACAACAACAAACCTAGAACCCTATAAGGCGGCTATTCAGGTGCGAAGGTCATCAGCTATAGGTCAAACTGGCATTAAGATAAATGTGCCAAACCATAAACATATTAATCAGATTTTTGTAAAAAAAAAAAATTAGATGGAGAATTTGATAAAAAAAAAAAAATACTGGGAAGGTGGGCAAAAAAACAAAACAAAACACACCAAACCACAGCAGTAATAACTCATACAAAGACCTGGCATGGTGTGGGTTAAACCCCTCTAGACAAAAATTAGACAAAGTGTTATTTACAACAAAAAAAAATTACAATTCTGCTCTAAAAGGTCGAATTTGTTTCCTTTCCACGATTTTGTTGCTGTTTAATAGAACTGAACGGAAGTCTTAGTACCTGAAAGGCTTTTTTTAAAGTGTCTGGTAAGCAGGTATAAATCTTTCTGCCCACCTATGGTCACCAGGGTGACGCGGTATCCTGCAATCGTTAATCACAATTAGAGAAAATCAAGCTTGGCCTCCAATGTTTTCTGGACTTTTACCCCTGCGGTAACAAAGTAAGTTGTCTCTCTGCACTTTCCATCACACAAGCTACAGAATGAAGGAAATCCAATTTGTGCTTATAGGGAGGTAGCATGACAGATGTGCAGAAGGACACGATCTTATCAAGTTGCAACACCTTCCTGGAACTGGCCCTCGAAGAAAGGCAGATTTAAAGAATTACAAAAAAAAAAAATCAATGAACACTGAATGGAGAAAGAAACCTTCTGGAATGTGAGACTCCAATATTCATGGATCAAATTTTGGGTAATAAAAAATAATGAAAATAGTGTACAGTTTATGTATGATATAGATATGTTAGGAATTTCCACCACATAGCAAGTGTCTGTCTGCAGATGACAAAAAAAATACTATTATCAGTGCCGCTCCATTTTTGGCTCATAGAAAGCTGTCAGAGATGATTGTACGACAGTCTTCAGTATTCACTGCCTGTCTAAACGTCTAAAATGTATTTATTGATAGTATTCAATTAAAAGCTGGGCACTAATGCCAAATAAAGATCTGTATACAGGCGTTGGCAACACAGATCAGATCGCCAAAATGAAAGTGTCTAGAGCACATAGGCTCAATATTATGATGGACAGCTGACACCACGTAGCGATAACAACAAATGTTGTAATGGTCTTGTAGCCACTAAAGCACAAACACTTCCCTACGCGTTTCTGTGCCCCTATGTTCTCAGGGGAGCGTCCTCAGGGGTACATTTGTTAAATTATTCTAACTGCCGGTCAGCACATTTCTGCCGTGTTATGTTACCCGGCATACACTAGACACAGATACCTGGTCTAGCGTGCGCCGGGAAACAAAAGACCTAAAGACTTCGCCCCACCTCCTCTGGCCGCGTCAGCACGGAGCCAGCACCAATCGGCATACAATACGTCAGAGTGACGCGGCTGAAAAGTCCGGCCCCTTGGGTAAGTCGCAGCCAATAGAGATGATGCATACAGCATCATTAGTAACTGGGGGGGGGGGGCTTCAAGTGGCATTTCAAACTCTAAGTCGACAGAGTTTTGTTTATTATCCTCAAGCACAAAAAGTTGTTTTGTGTATTGTCTAGTACAGTCAGCAGGGTTACAGGTGTACCAGTTAAAGGAGGAAAAATAAAATCTACTTCTCCATAGAGAAGTCTGGTCTTGCTACAGGCACCATCTCAATTGGCCTGTCAAGGGACATGATCTGGTGACTGAAATATGAAATGATAGGGAAGGGAATACAGCCGCTCCAGACGGTGATGCCGTGACCTTCATAATGAGGAGTGCACTCAATAGCAGGAAAATATGTACATATAGGGGGACAATCTGAATTTAATGTGTCCCATTTACAATTGCAAGATGATAATATGTATAGTCTGAAGTCCTTTGAGCTTTCCTCTTGGAACCATTTGTCCTGATTTCTTACTACTGACCATTCCCACTGCTGGTCACTGCTGATTTTATTCTGGACATGTTCTTAAAGGAACATTCCAGGAAAACTGATACACTGTGTTATGCCTACTGGCAGGGTCTGGTACACCAAAGAGAAAATGCCTGTGTCAAGAACCGCCCGCTCAGACCCCAGACAAGGAATTACACAGTATCAGATTTTCCTGAAATCTTTCTTTAACCTAAAGTCACCCCAAAAAAATATATTATATTATTGCTTTTTAATTAATCCATGACATCCTAGGTATGCAATGCAATGGTTCTGCAAATCCTGGGTATCGTGATTTAAACAAACAAAAAAAATACGAAAACTTTAAAGGCAATAATGGACCATGTCCTCTCTTAATCTATGGCAGAAGTTCAGCCACAGACTCCGATAATATAGGGATAGCCATTCCTTGTTTAGCCTAAATAATGATATAACAGCACTATCCTGTAGGCAGGTGGTAACTATAGGGAGGTGCAGAGGATGTAGTTGCACCCGGGCCCTTGTGACATGATGGTTGGGCCGCACCAATACAGAGTTTGCACCGAAAACCCAGCAGAATCAAGTTATACCTCTGTGCGGCATCATCACAGTTATGAACCACCTGTGGCACCTTTACAGAATATAAAGCTTACCCTAACTGAGATGTTTAAAAAAAGGGACACGACATGGAAAGAGGCCTTGGAAACTTGTACCTGTATCTTCAAAGGAGTATAAAAGAGATATACAGTAGCAAAATAATACATCAACTAAAATAGATCGAAACGTTAGAGAATGAATAGACCACATAACACTCAATTGAGACAAGTACCGTTCTTGAACTTGAAAAGTTTTCCAACTGACCTAAGAGAGTTGATGGCCTCGCCTGTGATGGAGGTGCTCTGGTCCGTTGTGCCCATCTGAGACTTGAAGAGACTAAGTTCTGCGGTTAACTACAGGAACAAAAAGAATAAGACAGATATTAATATTACTGCAAGTGCTCGGCAGCAATAAATAAGGAAGGACAACAACGCAGCATTTTTGATTCGCGATAATCACTGTGTAATAATTTATTCAAGGTGACTGCTATTCTATTTTAGGGGCGCTGATATTTATAGGTTTTAATAATTAACAGTATTGATTGGAGGAAGCAGAGAAGATGAACATGACAGAACGCTACAGGTGGGTGAATGGATGGCAGCGCAATATTTACAGCTTATCTTTTAAATCACTTTTCGTTCTAAGGCACTGGCTACAAAGTAGCCATTTAAAGCAAAACATCAGGGTAACCCCTTGCCCATATGTTCGTCTAGGTAATATGGACGTCATAGAGAGGGGTCTGCGGCCCAGGACTCCCCTCTATGGACTAGAGCAGAGAGGTGCTAAGTAATGTGTTATGCTCTGGCAGACATGGTCATCCATGTATTATATGCTCGCAACGCTACATTTGTAAAGTCGGAAAAAACTTCCCCTTACGATATCGGCTGACTGCCGGGGGTTTTAGGAGACGGACATGTGATTATATTATCTCCCAGTTGCTGTTTTTAAAAAGAGTGGTCTCGATGAGACAACCCCATTAAGTTGTACAGTGCATTGGAAAATGAGGGGAGGTTTATAAAAAATACTGCAAAAATAAAAGTGGAGCCACAGCCACCACTAGGGGGACCTTAAGTGCTTACTGAATACGATTTATACATTGAACTCAATAACTCGTTTACAGTACACGCTTAGACCCTGTTCACACAGAGTTTTTTGGCTCGGATTTCGATCCGCACCAAAAAAAAATAATGGCAAGCCCCCCTTGATTTCAATGGGAAGCAGAGGCTTTTCTTTTGCCAGGCGGCTTTTAGCAGCTCGTGGGGAACAAAAGTGGCATGTCTTTTCAAGCTGCGGTCTCCGCCTCTGATCTCCCATTGAAATCAATGGGAGTCGAGAAAAAACAGCGGCGCTCGTTTCCGAGCGATTTTTGCCTGCGGTCCTTGCATTAGCTTCAATGGCCACGGGCGAAAACCGCAGCAAAAAAGTGCAGGCAGGTCAAAATCTGCCTCAAAATTCCTGAAAAACTGTGTGAACAGGGCCTTAAGCTCCCCCTAGAGACAACTGCCGGCAGCGTAAATGTTATCATTTAACTCTATGGATATACGGGGCTTTTGGAGAAATGGAAATAGAAAAAAAATAGATTATGAATTTAATCTACCATTAATGTTGAGCCGTAAAGCAGCATGGTGGACTATCCATGCAAATCAGATATTTGTCACTCAGGAGTCTGTGTGCGAATCTGCATCTAGTATATACTCTTAAATAAGAATCCCGAGCTGGACTACATAGAAATGTCTGTATCCTCCGGTCATGGGGGATCAGCCTCAAAGATCGTCTCATAACAAAATAATATAAGAAAGAAGCACAAGAAGCTAAGAGATGTCTGTCTCAATCATTGCGAAGGGGTCCCGTCTAACCCTGGAAAACACAGCCAATATGAATTCATGAGATTTCCCATCTGAGCCTTCGAAGAGCAAGCCACCCATCACAACATACAAGGGTTTGACACCACCGGTTTAGAAGCGAACTCTTTTGGTCCTGAGAACAAAGGCAGAGAGGATTGTGGGAGCAGTAATACCGGCACAGTGCTCAGACGAGAGAACCGGAGGGGTCATTGTGGTCAGTAATGTAGAACTCTGCACTGGTCCTACAGGGATGTAGACGCTTTTATCTAAAATCCAGGCTGCCGTTTCATCGCTTCAAAGCGGCCTTAATTAAACGTCAGAGCTTGATCGTAATGGCACATTAAGTGTTTTATCTTCCTGTTATTGTTACACGGTAAATGGAGAAAATTGCTTTATTTGCACTTGGGGTCAATTCCTCTATTGCGGTTTGACAAATAAGCTCCACGTTTCGTGTGTTAAGGGAAATTCTATTAATATTGTCATAAGCACTTAATTTATATAATGATACAGCATCTGCTGATGCCAACAGAAAAAAAAAATGCTATGGCGGACCTGGCACCAATGGAAACTAATTGCAAGGAATGGTTTTGTGTCTTCCAACTTTCATTGGAAATGTCCCGGGCAAATTATAATATTCTAATAGTTGATGAATAGATACTTCTTTAAGGAGCACTCCAAGAAAAACTGATATACTGTGGTATACCTAGTGTCAGGCCAGGGGGTGGGGGGGGGGGCATGACACTGGTATGTTTTGGTTTTCTTGAGTCCCTGTGTCATGCTCCGCCCTCTGAGACCATGTACTTGGCATAACATGTTTCTGGTTTTCCTACAGAGTTCCTCGTTGGTTTTGCAAATATAGACATGTATGGAATAGCCACGGGATAAATGTTGGAGATGTGGGGGTCCTACTTATCTGGAGAAAAGGGGTTCGACAGGTGATGCAGCCGAGCATTCATGCAAGGACTTCATTACGAGATGGCCACATATGTGTGAGGCTTTCTCCGTTCAAGTCAAGGAAAGTTACGGAAGTACATAATTCTATAGGTGATCTTGTGGAAAAAAAAAGTCCAGAAGTTTGTTTGGTGAAACTTACTAAATAGTTATTAAAAATTATTTTTACTTTGAGATACAGCTGCTCTGTATACAAGCTGTATCTAGCGCTGAAACCTGTATCCGTCACGTCAGCGGGACTGACTGGTTCAGTGACGGCGGTATCCACCTGTAATCAATCACATCTGTTATGAACAGAGACAAGTAGGACACGCTGACACTGAAGCCGCCAGTCCCAAGGATATGACGGTTTCAGGTCTCCGCGCACTATACAGCTACTCTGTATAAAGGATTAAAAGCAGCTGTATATCATAAAATATATATATTTTTTTTAATAAAACCTATTTAGAAATTGCACCAAACAAACTGATGGACAATTTTTTTTAAAAAAACAACGATTTCAAAAAGGTATACATAGCCTTTAATTCCCCAAACCATTGTTGGAGCTATTCAGGTTTGACCAATTAACCCCAGTTTGTGTATGACTTGTGGGGTTGTAACTTGTGAACTGTGCCGCAGAGTATGTTGACTGCGGAAAAACAGATATGTCCATCCTTAACTTTTCTTTAATTGCATTAAGTTGCTGAATTTATGATACCAATTCAATAAATCCTGCCTCATCCAGTAAAAAAACATACGTTAAAGTATGCGTTTTTTTTAACATGGGAGTCTATGGGTGAGGGACGGCTGACAGATGGCTCCTGTCAGAAGCATGCATTTTTTTACATGTTAGTTTATCATCTCGCGACACACATCTCGGGATATGTTGGTTCTAGGCTCTGCTTACATCTGTGTTGGAGTCTCTATTAGGAACCCTTCGGTGCAGACTCCATAATTTTTGCTGGACATAATGGTGCAGCACGCAACGCTATTTTGTATGACAAAATTCAGAAAACCATGACAGGAACTCTACGGAACCGATCAAAGTCAAGGAATTCTGCCAGGTGTCGTTAATTTCCATCATGCAACGGATCCGTTGATTTTATTTTTCCCGTAATTCTGTTCCTCTGATGAAACAGAACAATAATTGTAGAACAGATATAAACAGAGCCTTCGAGATAAGAGGAGGGAGGACACATCTGTGAATACAGGGAAATAAATAATTTTATAAAAAACAGAACACTGACCTTTAAACAAAACGGTTTAAGTAAGAAATGAAGACAAAAATAAGTATAAAGTGTGCAAAAAAACCAAGATAAAACTAAAAGTAAATCCAAAAAGGGAATTCTGCTCCCCAATTCTCAAACAATTTGTTGTTAAAACTAATATTGTAAGCAAAACTTTCACCATAATATGCAAGTACAGTAAATAAATACTGGGCCAAATATGTTCTTTTAGATCAATCCCATCACATAACCTCAGTCAGATAGAGAGGAGCCAAGGTGCACGCCAATATTGCGGCGCTTTCAACACCACTGTTTATTCAGAAACTGATAAGATTATCGTAGCAAAAAATGTTTCCCTCAATTTTCTGATTAGTCCTCTTATCGGCAGCGCGGCTGAGTCTATCAAAGCCGGCTGGGAGGAGAGGAGAGCCGAGCCATTCACACAAGTACAGAACTGCAAATGGAAGGTATGCTGTCTGCGGCTCGCTTCTGCAAAGAGATTCATTATTCTCCTTCTTCAGATCTACCGAGACACTGACTCAGGAGAGAAGGATGGGAGGAAATGGTACTTTACAGAAGAAATGCCATCACAGGCTCACGCGTTCTGAACATTGCCTTATAATTTAGACCTGCTGATATTACATCAAATTTAGCTGCACTCCTGGATTTTTCCTTAGTTTTATTTATGGCTGCAATATTGGGTAGAGGAGCTGAAAACAAGTCTGGTGGGCTATACTTACGCTTCAACGGGCTCCCTTCCAGCAAAGAGCAATGCTATATGTGGCCAGTGCAGTGCAGGTATGACATATGCTATTCTCTAGACATGGTTGATGGTGCCGTCTCTATAGAAGAATTCAAGGTGGTTTTACTCTGCCAGATTTCACCCGTGTTGACCGCTTTTAAAACGGAGCGCCGATTGACAATTCGAAGTAGCTCATTGCGATCTTTATACGGAGCAATAATAGTTTAGTATAAGGACGAACTATCATTATTACAATCGCTTGTCACCATGCATCTGCATCATATCGGCAACACATCTATTTTTTTAGCTGTATAAAAGATGCAATCAGTCGATGAACGAGAGTCTACCCGTTCATGGATGATCGTTGTCCTGTTTACACAGGGCAAATGCTTGTTTGCCTGATCATTGGCCCCTGTAAAAAGGCTTGTAGAGTAAATACAGATCTCACATGGCTTGAAATTGAGATCTCTACAAGCATGTGGCTTCAGGTAGAATAACTTTTGCACCAGGGTTCAAGGGCTTCAGGGTTGATGACCTCTTACAATTATTGAAAATTAACTATAGTGAATACTCAAGTTCTCAATACAATATTATCACTGCCAGATCATTAACACTATTGTATGAACTTCAGGATCCTTCACTAAAAGTACCGCAATTATTCTATACACCAACCACCAGTATGTTTCGTTGTATCTTGAGGTCAGGAGGCTCCATGGTTCTATGAAGCACAAGTCCTTGCATTTGTCCACATCCAAGTTCTTGAGATAGGTCTTGTGGTGGTCTGCCCATAAAAGCACGAGATCCACTTTACATTTACAGTATGTAGTACACACCGTTCTGTTACATAAAGGGTTTAAAGTCTTGTTAACAAAGACCTCCCTTTGCCCGTCTTGAAGTTCTCGGTGGAGAAGTGACCAAATATAATGGCAGATATAGGGACAAAGCCAAATGACAATGCGCGGCTATAACCATCTTTTTCATTCACTTTAATAGATAGTTAACATATACACAGAGAGACCGATTCTCAAAACTGCTGGGATTCCAGTGGTCAAACCACCCTATCAATGTGAATATTCGGTGGAAACGCTGTAAGTATCTTCCCATGAATGCGTCAGAACCCTCTTTACTCGGTCAAAAGCCTTTTCTGAAGGTCAACTGGACCAGTCCCTCACGCAGTATACTCACTACCGTGTAGTAGTCTCCAACCTGTAACTCATTAGCGATTACAAAACAAACTCCCATCCTTTGGCTCTCAGAGCAAGTTGTAGTCAATTAACAGCTGGAGTGCCCAAGTGCTACAGAGGCTCGAGACTGCTGGCAGCCATTTTGAATCAGCGTACATATGCGGTTTTGGACAGTAGGTAGGAGTGTGGAAAAATATCTTGATTTTGGCGACCCCATTGAACCTTTTTAATTGGTGGATCCTACATACCCTGGAGCCTGAGGGGGCCCAAAAACCTCATTATTATAAATGACATGGTAGGTGGGGGCCCTGTAAAATACTTTGCTTTGGGGCCCCGGAACTTCATGTGATGCCTCTGCTATAGGTCAAAATGGCAGCTCTGTGCAACGGTATGCAGGTCTAGTCAAATTGACTCAGTTGACCCAATGAAATGTAACATGAATTGATAAAGTGCACACAACTCAAAATCACCAGCATCATTTTCGGTTGTGTAGATCTTCTTTGATGCCAAGGAGTCATTAGCGTAAATGAGATGAAATGTTCTTGGTGCTTTCTATCCGATCTGAGCCTGGTCTGTGCCACTAACTTTTGACATTGAGGTCGTTTCTCGCATTGTTCCTCAGATTAAAGAAAGTTTGCCACCTACCGGATGATATTTTTTTTTCAGTACTACAACATAATGAGTTTGAGTACAACATGATTAATACATGAGAGATACCATCAGGAGTCCTTATTAAATTCAGCAAAGCCCCACTGGAAGTCAATGAAATTTCCAGAGTTTATGGGGAGTGTAAAGTTAGTGTGTCACGCTCATTTTATGTAATCATTTATCAAACGCTTAAAAATGAATACGCAGTGCTGCAAAATAAACAGTCCTAGTAATAAAACCTTATTTAAAAGAACTGAAATAATACTTTATGCCACGCGGCACATTAATGGGCGCAGAGGGATGCTGTTTTGGAAATTATTGGATATAGCAGGAGCTGTAACTCGCCAACTTGGAGTTAAACAAAGGAAATTAATGGTGTGACCGATTATACCCATGCTGGGCAGATAATTCTGTGAGCAGCTTTGGCTAGAGGCGACCGGTCAAGAGTGAGGGATGGGTGAAAGATAAGAGGAGGATTCCAAATGTGGCTCTTCTCCAGATACCACATTAGGGCACATACAAACAAGCGCTTTGGGTGCCTTGACTACTGGCAGCAACGTTCAAGTGAAGTCCTCGGCCATTTGGATCCAAGGTCCCAATGGCTTTTTGATATATGTCCTTAAAGGGTAACTAAACATTCAAAAAACTTTTGACATGTCATAGAGACATGTCAGAAGTTTTGATCGGGTAGGGTACACTATGTACAAGTAGTAGCAGTAGTACATAGATTACATAGCGTACAGCTGGGTCGGTCATGTGACGAAGAGTCGCATCATCAAAGGCGGCTGAACAACTAGACTTCCACTCCGGCGGCGCTATAAAAATCTCTGAAAATATCAGAATCAGCGTGACGGGGGACCAGAATGTATATTAGTGAGTGTACTCCCATACTGCAGTGACTACACTGCTAATAATTTTTGGTTCCCACATAACCCCTTTAATGAAGGTGGCCACGCTTGTGTGGGACTCTCCTTATTAAAGTCTATGGGAGTTCCAGAAAGAGCCGAACAAGCAGAACAATCCATTGAAGCCCATGCAGCTGGCAGATCTTATCTATCAGACATTTATGGCATAACTTTGCATAGTATGCTCTTTGCCGGTAATGGTACTGGTTTCTCCATAATATCATGCAAGTGCTTGGTCGAGTAATATGTTGCCTTACATCCAAAGCTAAAGTAAAAACTTCCAGTATGGGAGCATGAGAATGTGGAGCCATGCTTTCGGAAATATTTTCAGTAAATGATCTGATCATTCCCCTTAAAGTGAATTTTCTCCATTTTGATTTTTTTGAACATAAAAAGAACCAAATATATTATTTCTTAATATACGTTAATAGCAATCGGAGCTTTGTTTTTTTTAACCAAAGCTCCAAATTTTTTCAAAAGATCTTGTTAAATAATAAAACTATCTACGTTCAGCCGCCTCTAAGGGGAGCAAATACAGTAAGCTCCCTCTAGTGGTGGATGCAGGTTTCTAAAACTTTGTCTAAATGGGAAATTTGGAAAATCAACTGCAACCGCTATGAAGATAAATTAAGAAATTAAATCAAATCATCGCAGAATATTTGGCCTACAAACAATATGGAATTATATTAGTGCTACTTACGAGACACAGAGCAACATTACGGATATTAGTGCATGGCAGATATAATATGTTATAACCCAAAAAAATGCATGTTTTACTTTTTATTGTTTTTGCAGCCTCTGCAATGAAATGTTCCTGCTGACATAAAAAGCTGATCTGGCTTAGCCTGTGCTATATTTAAAGTATACTAGGATATTTCAGCAAAAAAATAAATCACCACCTGCTCTTCTCTTGTGTTCTGCTGGTATTTGCTAATACTTGTTTTGCCAGATGCCCCCTGTCTGTGTACCAGGCGTATAACACACCATATTGTTCTGGAAATCACAGATCGCATGAATTTAAAACTTTAAAAATCATCTTACAGTTTCTATAAACATTAGTGTATATAACACGATTGAGAAACCTTGCAAATTTCTTTACTTTGCTTTTGTATTGATCCTTAGTTACAGTCTGTATTAATATCCGGAGCTGCATTCTCAGTTCTGCAGGCAGGAAAGCTAAAACGTCCTAGTATCCCTTGCACAGAGAGCAAGGGCCAGAGAGAGGGAGAGCAAGGGCCAGAGAGAGGGAGAGCAAGGGCCAGCGAGCGGGAGAGCAAGGGCCAGCGAGCGGGAGAGCAAGGGCCAGCGAGCGAGAGAGCAAGGGCCAGCGAGCGAGAGAGCAAGGGCCAGCGAGCGAGAGAGCAAGGGCCAGCGAGCGAGAGAGCAAGGGCCAGCGAGCGAGAGAGCAAGGGCCAGCGAGCGAGAGAGCAAGGGCCAGCGAGCGAGAGAGCAAGGGCCAGCGAGCGAGAGAGCAAGGGCCAGCGAGCGAGAGAGCAAGGGCCAGCGAGCGAGAGAGCAAGGGCCAGCGAGCGAGAGAGCAAGGGCCAGCGAGCGAGAGAGCAAGGGCCAGCGAGCGAGAGAGCAAGGGCCAGCGAGCGAGAGAGCAAGGGCCAGCGAGCGAGAGAGCAAGGGCCAGCGAGCGAGAGAGCAAGGGCCAGCGAGCGAGAGAGCAAGGGCCAGCGAGCGAGAGAGCAAGGGCCAGCGAGCGAGAGAGCAAGGGCCAGCGAGCGAGAGAGCAAGGGCCAGCGAGCGAGAGAGCAAGGGCCAGCGAGCGAGAGAGCAAGGGCCAGCGAGCGAGAGAGCAAGGGCCAGCGAGCGAGAGAGCAAGGGCCAGCGAGCGAGAGAGCAAGGGCCAGCGAGCGAGAGAGCAAGGGCCAGCGAGCGAGAGAGCAAGGGCCAGCGAGCGAGAGAGCAAGGGCCAGCGAGCGAGAGAGCAAGGGCCAGCGAGCGAGAGGGACAGCCAGGCAGCGGGCGCAAAGGACAGCCAGTCAGCGGGCGCAAGGGTGAGCAGGCGCAAGGGCGAGCCGGCGCAAGGGCGAGCAGGCGCAAGGGCGTGCCGGCGCAAGGGCGAGCGGGCGCAAGGGCCAGCCGGCGAGCGGGCGCAAGGGCCAGCCGGCGAGCGGGCGCAAGGGCCAGCCGGCGAGCGGGCGCAAGGGCCAGCCGGCGAGCGGGCGCAAGGGCCAGCCGGCGAGCGGGCGCAAGGGCCAGCCGGCGAGCGGTCGCAAGGGCCAGCGTGAGCACGGACCAGCCGGCGAGCGAGAGCACGGACCAGCCGGCGAGCGAGAGCACGGACCAGCCGGCGAGCGAGAGCACGGACCAGCCGGCGAGCGAGAGCACGGACCAGCCGGCGAGCGAGAGCACGGACCAGCCAGCGAGCAAGAGCCAGCGATGGGTTGATAATATATAAGCAATGGGAAATCTGCTAAAAATGCAGTATACTGTGTGCACCAGATGCAAATACATTTTTATGGTAAAATTGCATTTTAGGGTAATAAATACCTTTTTATGGAAAGAACGTCTTCATTAGAATAAAAAACTTCTCTTAACACTAAAAGTGATTGCATCCGAACATTTCTAAGACTTCGCACTACCACGGTAGAGCACATTTGGAAAATAAGGACACTTCAACCAAGTATCAGGAGGGTTGTCCTTATTCAAGGATGTGTGAAGCCTACAGTAAATCAAAGCCGAGATCCCCAAAGAATGACAACAAATATCACAATAAAAGCAGAAAATGACAGGATTGACAGCTCTTAAAATGACGAGCACCTGAAGCGGGGACACTGAACACAGTTGTATCCACTTAGCAGGTCTATGACTGGTGGCCTGTCAATATACGATTTTGTCTACAACATTACATATATTTTATAGTCTATTCGCAGCGATTTGGGATTTCTAAAAGGAGTATGAATTGATTTTATTAATACACCTTGAAAAAAGCCGTAATAGTGTTATAAGTGCAATTTCTCCCTTTATCAGTAGAAGCGTTTCAAAACTACACACCCAGGGCTATAGGAGACTTCAAATTCCCTGTTGCAGTCTATTGTCTGGAGTCTACTGGCGCCTCGGTACATACAATAAGGGGTGTAAGTAGAATTCATGGTGCCCTACACACAGCCACCACTAGGGATCATGTCTACAGCTTCCATTGAACTCAAATCTAGCTCTATAAACTTGTTTGTAAGGAGCTCCCCCTAGTGGCGGAGTAATTTCATCATATACATTTATGCCAGAAATGTAGGTAAAAGTCACACCGCTGGGATCATCACATATCGGGAGAGTGGGAGTTTCGTGCCCCTCATTCGTGGATTTAAAAGGGACTGTACAGAATTAGAATAACTTGGTTGCTCTCTTCTAGAAACCGTGCTGCACCTGTGCATGGATTGTGTCTGGTATTGCAGCTCAGCTCTATTACAGTTAATGAGGCAGATGTAATACCACACACAATATGTGAACAGGTGTGGCACTGTTCGCAGAAGAAAGCAGCCATGTTTTTCTAATCCAGTATAACTTCTCTAAGGAGGCAGCACACCCCGTAGACTGCATTGAAGTCTATAGGAGTTATGGAAAGTGTCGCGGAAGCAGCACATGTGGCTATGCCATAAATGTGTATGATGGAATACCTATTTTTTCATCAAAGTGGATTATGTCGGGTCATAAACTAAACCAATGAAAACACTAGGAACACTTGGAGACATTGTTGAGGTGCAGGCTAGATCTCAGTGACCTCCTTACTTCCATGTGTATTCTCATGAATATTGGTTTAGCTCATAAAACTGCTCAACGTATACAAGAAGAATATTTTTTGATATGGAGTAAAGCAGCAACATACACCCTCCCGTAATTCTCAGTGCCGTATGTAAGAACCAGCAGGATGTTGGCTTTTTATCATGGCGCTATCAATCTGGATTTAAGTTTCCACCAACTTGTCAAGGATGTTTTACGGACATTACATCCAAACCAGGCCGAGAAGATAAATAAGAGCTCGAGGTGATTCAACTGCACTTAAGCAGTGGCTAAACAAGGTCATTACTAACTCATTAAGATTAAACCTTCGTAAAAACCAATAGACTTCCCATTCTTCCGTGAATTCATTTAAAGGGGAAGAAAATTGCTACCTCATTACTCGTAATTGTACTAATAAGGCGACAGAGCATGCCAAAATAAAGGTAATGAAGTTAAATCACAACTCTACAACTTGACCTGCCTCTGAAATACATGACCGCCTGGGTCCCCTACCCATCTTGATATACCCAGCCAGGGCCATCCTATTACATTACGGTGTAAGCCCCCGGTCTATTACAGTCTTCACGTCACCGTTAAAATGCCTCTGTCCCTCAATGCTTAGGTTATCAAACAGCACACTTGCAAAGCTCATTGAACAAGTGACTTGTATAAAATCTCTTTTCAGGGCCCCATTACACACTCCGTGACAAGGATAAAAAGAATACGATGAATACAATGTGAATTGTGAGTTGAAGGCACATAAAAAGGGCGAAAGATGAGGTTAGAAATGAGAACAAATCTCAATGCGATAGAATAAAGGGATTTAAACACATAAATATTTAAAGGAAGGAAAGAAAAAAGCTACCGAGGAGACCGCCAGCGGCATTGAAGGCAAGGACAAGACTCTAGACCTTTATACCACACCTACAAGTTTCTAAAGAACTAATACAATATTTATTGTAGAAAAGTAATGATCATGGAGGTCACTACCACAGCTAACAAGGACTAAAAGTAAAAAAATAAAAAAAAAAATGCCAGGAGAAGCATCAACGTCAAAACTTTTTCTAGAGTACGGTAGTCTCTGCAACTCCTACAGAGACCATGTTGGTCGGATTCCTGTTCCACAAAGACATTGAGAATCTGCACAGCTCTCCTCCATTCCATAGGTAACAAAAAGTGAACAAGGAAATTTACAGGGTCAAGGGTCATGCCAAGGAATTGATGGAGGTGATTTGGTAAAAAAAAACAAAAGTGCACGTCCCTCATGTCTTAGGATTGGTGGTGTGGTGACAGGAGGAAAAAAAAATCTGAAGCTGCTCATACAATACATGCGGAGATGTCTTACTGGCAATTTCTGTCCCTCTGAATATCTTCTTGTTTTCAGACAAACCTCTGGGTCTTTGGCACCATGTATCAACAATCCAACTTTTTGTGATTTTCAGCCAGTATTTATCAATTGGGCTCATTATCTCCTCAAAATGGACCAGACCACGACCATATTGTCACTGTTGGATCACTGGGTATATGGCCACCATTTAGAACCCCTTTAGAGTCACCAGCTAGTCCCCAGGCCCATGATAAAGCCCAAGATGAATTGATGGGCGAAGTTGCATCTGGCTCCTTATTTTCCCTGTATGTTAACCCTAAGAGCTGCAGTTTGAGGCTTATAGATGAGGTCCACATGCCCTACTAGGAGTTCTAGAGAGACATTTCGGCACGATCACAAATATAATAATTTGATAATGAGAAATACTCATAACTCCTAATCATAGATACATAATAATAGCAGCATTGGAAAAAGCAGCCCATAAATGCCATATTAAAATCTAACCGTGTACAAAATGATGTCCACAACAAAGCATGAAATGAGCTTGAAGAGTGGGATTTAGTGAAAGAATTCTTGCTGTTCTGTTGCAATTACTTTGAACATGAAGCCTGCTGTGTAGAATTAAAATGAATCAAAGGGTATATTAAAGAAGTGTCACAGTAGGTGATCAGACTAGGAACACATGAAAAAGAGGGGATCGCATAGCTTCAACATGACCAAGGGGCAAGGTCATTTACATTTTCTACACACTCAATAGAAAAAAGACCATGTGCAGCGATAATTTTATGACTTTGCCAATTTTATAAGCTGTGCCTAATAAGCCACGAGATAGAAGATAATATGGGGGGGGGGGGGTTGAATAGGCTACGCTACAGTGTAGTTGAAAGGCCATGCTATTTAGGTATGTATCACGTACAAAGCTTTCCTACAGATGGTCGTCTTATCGGAAGGGGTGATAAAATGATCATAAACTGTAGCTAAAGAAATTATATACTTTACCGACTACAGTCCCAAACTTTTTGCAGTGGCCACTGTCATCAGGCATTACTCTCTTCTAGGCCATTTGTACAATACCACAGCTAAACTAATGGGCACTAAATGACCCGTTGAGGTGCTAACTAGTAGAGCAGACAGTGCCCTTCTGGAGAACTGTTGACCAAATGTATAATTTCTCCTTTTAATTGCGGACACTTGTCTAAAAAAGCGAATGCCGATACATAATTGCCCATAAAATTATCCGCTGCTATGTTGGATTTTTCGTCTTATAGGACTTTATATTCGAGCGCCCACAGGGATCTTCATTATACTCATCTTATGGTCTTTGTGCATGGTCATAAATGCTTTGCAATACTGTTGACCAAAAGTACCGGACAATTGGTTGGTCGACCACCTGAAAGACCTCTTCCATCTCATGTTTGCGGCTGGACTAAGGATTTATGGTAGATAAGTGTGTCATGGGTTTCCTCATCTCTACTAATCTGGGAGCTCACCTGAGGGAATGGGTATATTTGAATTTTTTTTTCCAGTTCCCTCGCTGCCACGATAAGGGTATGTTCACACACTTAACAAAAATCGTCTGAAAATACGGAGCTGTTTTCAGAGAAACCAGCCTCTGATTTTCAGGCATTTTTGAAGAAGAAAATTAATTGGAGCTTCTTTTGAGGCGTTTTTTCAGGCGTTTTTCATAGTGTTCAATGGAAAACCCGCTCCAAAAAACGCCTCAAGAAGTGACATGCACTTCTTTTTACGGAGCGTCTTTTTATGCTCCGTTTTTTTAAAACAGCGGCGTAAAAAGACGCCCTGTATGAACTAAATGCTGTTTTTCCCATTGATTTCAATGGGCAAATGTTTTAGGCGTTCAGCGTCCGTTTTTTCAGGTGTTTTTCGAGGCGTAAACGCCCTGAAATACGCCTGAAAACACTGCATGTGAACATACCCTCAGAGGCAATTTATTGGCACACCACTGCATTAGTTTAGTGCTATTAGTGAATCTCTAGTTTCAGCTGTCCATTTCAGTAACAAGTAAAATAAAAGTTTAGCGTGTGAATGATAAACAGACGTAGAGCGCTCTTGTACAGATCTCGGCTTTAGTTGGTCTAGTCCACAAGTATAGCTTTAGGATTTGATTACATTAGCGTCATGGATTATGCCGATTCAGTTTTCAGAAGGATACCGCAAAACCTATTGACTTTAATGGGGTCCGTCAGGGTTGTCATATTTTTTGCCGCCAAGAATTGCGCTGCAGTCTATGCATTTCTTGATGTCACAAATACCGGCTAGGCTGACCGAGGCTTTTAACGCAAATGTGAACAGAGCGTTATTTTAAGGACGCAACAAACTTTATGTAGAAATCTGAAAATTATTATTTATTTTTATTTACAGCTCCGCTGCCGCATCCAACTAGACCTTAAAAACCTTCTAAGTTTAAATTGGCCACTGCTAACAACAGCGTGTGAAACGATTCAGCCTGAATATGCCATCTGTTCCTTTATTAGCTTTAAAATAAAGGTACGGTCATTACAGACTTCAGCAATCCAGCGTCCTACAGGAAATTGGGAAGGGACATCGACGGTCCAAATGTGTTTTGAAATTTAATATTAAATGCAATATAAAAATGGAGAACAGCATTTAAACTGTACACATAAAAAAATATATAGGGAGCCGCGCAAAGGGGAAAAAAATCAGCCTATTAAAGCGGACAAATGACATCCCTGGGCCCATTACAGCATATTGATACACTGTGATAGATTAAATGTGGCTGGCAAATAATAAGGAAATCTTTTGGATACACAGACGCATTTATACTTTGAGACAGAGGTAGGATATTGTATGAGGCAGAGCAGATTAATGGCAATTGGCTAGAAAGCTGAACAAAAATGATGTATTAGGCACGGCTCCTAAGCAGGAGGATTGTCTTGCTATATCTTTAGGTGTAATTGGAAAATTCAAGAGGTAAATATATAAACCTCCCTGCACTGACAGAATGGAAATTCACTATGCCGCATTAATCGTGGTAAGACATAAGAAAAGAGCAGTCAAATATTACCATAGCTAGGTGTCATAGCTCGGGGCACTTGACTAATTTGTCACTATTGCATAGGGAATCATGCACAAAGCAGAGTGAATATTCCATAAGGGATCATGCAGACAGCAGAGCCATGAACTGAAACGCACAGAGGTTTTAAAGTGCCCCTCGTGCTCGGTGCGCTGCCATACAGGTTCTGTCGGGTATCACACGTATGAAGTTATTCTCCCCTAGAAGCATACGTACCCCCGTAGATATCAGAATTGAATTTGTATAGATTGCGACAGAAGATTAGCCATGGGAATGAGCCTAAGAAGGCAAAGATTCAATCCAGGGTGTGTTTACATGCAGTGATAGCCAGGGCTGGATTTATAGCAAATGGGGCCCTGGGCAACAAGCAAAGTATGGCCCATCCCAACTTGCCATTTTTCAAAAATTACATATAATCACATTATTATGACCATCTCCCACTTTCGACGTCGACAGTGTGCAGGCCATGAAGTAAGTGATGTGTCGTGGGGCTGGCTTGGTGGGTATAAAAGGTGGGCGACAGACTGAACACACATCACTTGTTGTTGTCAAGGGTAAAAGGGGAGATTTATCAGAGTTGTAAAAAGGGATGATTATCGGCCTTCAGGCCAAGGGTGGCAGTATTTCCCAAACAGCGCAGTTTGTGAACTGTTCACGTGCTGATGTGGTGAAAGTGTATCGTGGGTGACCAAATTGTACCACTGGGAGTAACCGACGTGGAAACTGAATGTCGGCTACGAAGGTGCACGAGGGCCGAACGACACGCTACAGTGGAGCAGCTCACAGTGAAAATTAACCAGGGGGCTACCAAACACGTGTCTAAAACAGTTCAGGGAACCTTACTGTGTATGGGGCTCCGAAGCAGATGGATGGTCACTGCTCCTATTGCTAACAAAGGTGCATCGGAAAAAAAAGGCTTCTATTAGCACGGCAGTATCAGAATTGGACCACCGATGATTGGCAAAGGGTTGCCTTCTCCGATGAGTCACGTTTTCTGCTTCATCTAACGTATGGACGTTGGCTGGTGGCGGCAGCTTTATGGTCTGGGGAATTATTTCATGGCATTCTCTGGGCCACTCATCCACGTGGAAGGCACTTTGAACCGATTTGGGTATGACTCCATCGTTGCAGATCACGTCCACCCATACATGCGGTTTGTCTTCACTGGGGCAGATGGAATGTTCCAGCAAGACAATGCGTTATATCACGCGGCTAGAAATGTCCGATAGTGGTTGGAAGAGCACGACCAAGACTTCCAAGTGCTTCACTGGCCCCCTAGTTTGCCAGATTGAACCCAATTGACCATCCGTGGGACCACCTAGATCGTCTTGTTCACTCTATGAATCCTCCCCCATGCACCCTCCAGCAAATGTGGGATGCTCTGCAGTCAGCACGGCTCTAGATACCTGAGACAACCGACCAGCACCTTATTGAGTCACTCCGAGTCCGTCTAGCTGCTGTCCGTGCTGCACACGGCGGTTACTGTGGATATTAGTTGGTGGTCATAATAATTTAACTCAACTGTGTAATACCGCGACACAATGTCTAAATAATACCTCCATACAATGTCCACCTCATACTGCAAATGAACTTCCCTAAAACCAGTCAATGTTTGCAGGATCATGAACCCATTTACCGATATTCACGAATATTAAACCTATCAAAGTCAACATAAGGACTCTCTCTTATACACATAGCTGGTATAAAGGAGGCCAGTGTCAGCTTGTAGAGGTGGTTAAATTATGTATTTTAAAACAGCAGAATCAGTACTAAATATTTGTGGGCAGCCATTTTCATTAAACTACGCAGATGAAATTCAGAACAATGACAGCATGATTAAAGGGGTTTTACGGGACTATAATATTGATGACCTATCCTTAGAATAGCCGCACCAACTCCGAATAGCTGACAGGGGGGGCCGCGACTATCCAGTGAGAAGGTCATGGTCTTCAAATCAGAGGGGTTATCAGGACTATAAGATTGATGGCCTACTATCCTTATGACACTATACATTTATTAGTGGCTGTGCCTGGTATTGCAGCTCACTGTTCCTCAGTTTAATTCAAGTAATTGGGACTAAGCTGCAATAACAGGCACAGCCACTACCAAATATACAGCGGCCTAAGGATAGTCCATCAATATTATAGTCCCAGAAAACCCCTTTTACAGGAAAACAATAACCTTCTCAGAATGTATCGTTCGAATTGGAAAAAAAAATAAAAAAAAAAAAATTGGAGAAACCATCCCAGAATCATTACTCATGTTTTTATTGTTGACATTTATCTCTCATGTAAAAATAGTTTGCACATCATTTGGTTCCTTTAGTGCATATTAAGCCCTTAAAGGGATTGTACCAGAATCAATAATTGTCACAAATCCACAGGATAGGTGATCATTTTCTGATCGCTGGGGGCCAGAGTCCAAAACGCCCTGTTCTTCCTCACTTAACCATAGTTAAGAGGACACTGAAAAAAGCAACGGTTAAGCATGCGCGCTGCCGATCCATTCAAAGTCTATGGGAGTGATGGAAACAGCAGAGTACAGCGCTCGGCTGTTTCTGTCATTCTCAGACATGGACAGTCGCATGCTCGTCCACCACTTTATTCCGGCTACTCCTTACTGAAGGAGGTGCAGTGAGTAGGAACGAGGAGTGTGGGAGCCTCGTTCTTGCGAACAGTAAGGGGTCCAGTGGTGGATAGGTGATAATTGCAGATTCTGGGAATACTCCTTTTTCTATATTTTTCTTTATTTCTTTCATTCACTGATCATCAAGCATGTATTTTTTTTATTCAATGGGTTATTATGAAAAGAGGGAAACCAAGTATATGAATATCATTGTACTTTTCCTCCGACCCCAGCTTGGAATAATCAGTAGGGATGTTAAAGGGGATCCCCAGCAGTAAACATTTATCCCTTTTCCACGCGATAGGTGATAAATGTTAGACTGGTGGTGCTCCAACCACTAGGATGTTAGGAATCTGTCGAACACATCGCTGAAAAGCCTGAGCTGTTGATAACTCAAGAGCTAATTAGGTCAAATCTTTTGAGAATCCAAACGTCAACCTTGACTAATTGTTTTTGCAAAAACACAAGCTTTTCTATTATTATCCATTCCCAAAAAAAAATAAAAGAAAATAGGTTTATTTCAGGCTAAACAAACAAAATAAATCTGACATCCAAGGTCAAGCAAATAAAAGATGAAACATTTCGATTTCCTTAGATCTTTCCTAAGCCGGTCCCGTTTCCCATTTTTCGTTAAAGAGAGCAATTTTTCAGGTTTATGTGGAATGTCACTATTTCATTCTAAAATATCATCTCAGAGAGGAGAAGGTTCACTGTCCCCATTTTCAATCTCTAAAGCTAATACAGAGATTTATATTCTTCACTTCTACCGTGCTCTCTTAAATTAAGAGGCGTAATTACCAGCAGCGCTTGTTGCAAACGAATCAAACACCAAGGGAGAGGAGACTGTCAATGCCAGGCGCAGACACACCAATCCGCCCCCTCCTCCGTGAAATCCCTCTCGCTGGAGGTGTCTGGGTATAGAGGCAGCTGCTATCTTATTTTCCATTAGCAACAATTGTTTGCAAGTAAAATCTCCAGCCAGACGCCTGCGTGGAGAGACACATATACCCACACACAGAAATAAACTTTTTTACAGCATGGCGCTGGTAGAGAATCCATTCTTTCTTGCCAACTTTTTGCTTCGATTGAGGCCTTTGAAAATATCCTCGGTTTAATTCATCTGTAACGAGCAAAAACTGCCAACTTTTTATACAAATGCAACAATGGGGATTGTGTGGATCAACAGACCATAGAGAAGAACTCAAGACACCCGCATATAACAAAAGGGCATATGCTATGGAGAGAACGTCACCAGGGCACGTGTTGTGTGCTATGGACCATGCTAATCCAGTTTTGCTTCACATAGGGAGGTGCAAATGAAATTTTAGGGTGATTAATTTTACAGCACCAAAAAAAATAAAAAAAAAGTACCCTTTAGGTTCAGTAATGTTGCACTGGTGCATAAAGAATGTAACTTCTCATTTTAGTGGAAATACAATACATTAAAGGGGTTGTCCACTTCGTACATTACCTTTTTGTTAGAAGGATCCCCACATGAACTGATCACTGCTGGGACCCCCCTAGGACACGTGCCAGCTGTAATCTGCAGAAGAATCTATCTGTGCCAATCTAAAATGCAGTTCCAAATTAAATAGAAAAAAAAATGTGTTTGGAAGAGGCATAAGTTGGAGAACACACGGAGATGAAGTAGGTGGCACTTCCTACATTATCCTGCTGCTTCCCGGATGCTTTCAAGACCATGGAGATGTTTAATTAACAGATTAACTAAAAGGTCACATCTGCCAGTTATCAAGGATGACAGAGATTCTAGCGGAGAGAAAACACAGAAGTGTTATATAACACAACTCACAATACACCGCAGGTGTACACATTTCTATACACAACCGTATTCAGAACTATAGGCAACAATAAATCGATGACTCTTCTGATTGAGTTGGTTGGTAATTTGAAGCTGCTGGACCCCCAATGCAAAATCTGTAACAGGGCCCCCAGTTATCAAGTGTCATTTATAATACTATTGTCTTCTTATGTGGCAGACGGCGCAACAGTGACGGCTACCTTTCAACCCTTATGACCCTGAGAAGAAGAATCCATACTGAGCAGTGTGTGTAGGCAAAAGGAAAAGTTCACCGAGAGAAACACCACCACAAATGAAACCCAAATAGGAAGCATGTGTCCCAAGAAGACTGTATACAAATGTACAGGTAATGTCCCAGACTTGATTAAAAAAAATAAGTGAATGGGTGCTATCCCCAGTCATTAGCAACTTTGTCTAGTTTTGATCTGTATTTTACATATTGAATGATGCAGACCTTTCTTCCCTCTACCAGCAGGAAGTCCCAGCACAATCTTAAAAGGGTTGTATGAATTAAAAAAAAGAAAAACATGGCTGTTTTCTTCCAGAAACATCAATCTTGTCCATGGACTGTATCTGCTATTGGAGGAATCATTTAAAATAGGTCTTAGCTACAATACCAGACAAAACACAGAGAGGAGTGGAACTGATTCTGGAATAAAGTAGTCATGTTATTCGAAACTCATACAGCTCGTGGCATTTGTTTCAGCCATACATAAGAGTGGATACAAAAGAGGAGACATATCAGTCTTTCCTTTATAGTTTTCCTTTTTCCTCGTTTGGCTAAAAAAAAAAACGGCAAGTGTGTTTCCAGCCTTCAGGGTTTATTCACATGGTGTGGTCAAATTGTGGTTTACTTCCACAATTACTGCAAAATCTCTGGAAAGTGCCGTGGTTTTGCGGTAATCGTGCCAATATACCACGATTTGACTGCACAGTGTGAAAATACCTCAAGCAGCCATCAGCAGCTGTATTAATTCCAGTTAACTCGTTTCACGTAAAGAAAGTCTAGTTTATATCTATGATTTAAAACTCCCTCGGTGCTAGTCATCACCTTTAGAGTAAGACCCCACGGAGCACCATTGATCTGCTGTGAAGCCTACAAAATCTGTGCTGTCACGCTGTACGGTGCGGTTGTCAAATTGCTTGTTAATGGTTGCGCGGTGTTGCAGATAAAATAGCTGGTTAAGTGCAAAATCGTGCAGCCATCTAGTCATTAATAGCCGCACCAATTTGCAGGTAACAAGCCGTTTTACCTACAACACAGCACGGCCATTTACAAGCAAAAAGCAATTTGACAACTGAACAGCGAGATGGAGCGGTTTTCGGCCACATCACAGCCTGATAAATGCCGCTTTGTGAGGCCTTAAGGGCCTTTTACGCCGGCCGACAGTCAGCTGGTGCAGCGAGCGCCAATTAACGAGATATCGTTGAACGGCGCTCGTTTGCTCTTGTCACACGGAGCTATGCATGGTGATGAGCGGTCGTTACCTCGTCCCCATACTATATCATCGTGTCGGCAGCGCGTCTCCGTTTACACAGGGAGCTGCGTTGCCGACAACGATAATATTTAACTTTTTTAAAGCGATACGACCAGCAGATGATCGAGCGTTTGCTCGTTCATCTGCTGAACGTTCCCGTTTACACACGGCAATTATCGGCAACGAGCGTTTTATGAACGCTGGTCGGCCCGATAATCGAAACAAATCTGCTGTAAGTGAATTCAGCATTAATAGCTCCAGCAGTCAGCCCACACTTCTACAACATTAGTATTTTTTACCTTTGTGAAGTACGGACAGTCCGCTGCAGCCGGACATTGAATTTTACCAGTTTGCGGTGTACAACGGACGTCAGGTTTTTACCCTCAAGTAAATTAACATAATACGAGTAAAGCGACAGCCCGAGAAACACAAGCTTAATTTACCTGAGAGAGCGCGACAGATTGCCGTGCTTTGAACCCCAAAATGACTGAAGACAGATCTGCCTCCTGTTATACGAGAGAACCTATCTTTATAATTACATTGGAAAACAAGACATGTGACATTTCCAAAACTGGTGAAAGAGAACTCTGCAAAAACAAAAAAGGACTGGCGAGAGGAATTTACATATAATGAACTGAAGCAACAGCAGCGATTATGTTGCAGACACATTTTGCAATTCTGGTATCTGCCAATCGAGAACAGCAGTGTGTGCCGACGGCTGGTACAATACCCAACGCCGGGAAAAGAGCATTAAAGGACCCCAGGGCTGTCTGACCATATTTGCTGTTAGGGCATACTTACATATACCCTAACAACTGCCTGTATACTATTAGTAAACAGGCTAATGTACTGGCATATAAATACATGCCAGTACAATAAAGTTAAAAAAAATAAAAGTAAAAATGTAACATTTATTTTAAAAAAAAAAAAAAAAAAAAAAAAAAAAAAAGAGTTAAATAAAAAAAATCTGTAAAAATACACACACACTTTTTTTTTTTTTACAATAATTATTAAAATATGTCCTAATACATAAAACGTACATATTTGGTATCATGGCGTTATTTATGATGATCGGAGTATGCTGTAAAAAACAACAAAAAAAAACCAAACTGCTTATTTTCCTACATTTTTGACAAAATAAAAATGTATATCAATTAAACAATAATGTAAATGTACCATAAAACAAAAAAATTCTCCTACAGCTACGTCGAACAAATAATTTGTGAGCGAGTTATGAGCGAGGATGCAAACAGGAAAAAATTGTTCTGTCCTCAAGGCCAAAATAGGCCATGTCCCTGAGGGGTTAACCCCAATGTTACCATTATGTAAGGGAAATGATGGGGTCACTTATTAATGTGAGGTACATTGTGTTATGAATTTTTAACCTCCATATGCCTCAATTTTATAGTAATTAATCCAGTCATGTACCTCACACATTAACCCAATGTTGTCCATTATGACTGAGGAACATGATGGAGTTAATTACTATTAATGTGAGGCACATGGGGGTGCAAAATTCATAACACCATGTGCCTCACATCAGAAAATGGAAGGACTTTTTTTTAGGGGGGGTTATTGTTAGCAAAGTATAGTTTTTGGTATCGAAAATTTTAATACTACACAAAGTATCGGTGTCGAAGTCCAAATTCTGGTATCGTGACAGCCTCATCTGAAACTATATTGGTGTTGCCTTTACAAAAAAAAAATATTCATATATTATCTGGTAACACATATGGAACTTGCTTGGATACAAAATACGTATTTAATAAAGATGGATAGGTCACTTAGCCTAATGCATGTAGCTAGTAATAAGCGTCCATATCATTTTTATGCCTAACACCTGAGCAAAAGATTTATAATAATGACTCGGGGTAATAAAAATGCCATTTTACTAAGTATTTACGCTAATTTGTAATGGTCTAAGCAAAGAAAACGTAACAGTAGAAGGCAAAGGCAGAGAGGAACCTGTTAAGCTACATTCAGACGTGGCAGATTTGTAGCAGATTTTGGGTGCAAATTCCACAAAAAAAGAATCTGGATTAAATACACCGTACAATACATGTGAACTGGGTTTTCGAAAGGCAGAAAAAAAAGTCCACGTAGACTATTTTTTACACTGCATCTGTACGTGGCCTTACCAATTTTTTTATTATTATTATTGCTACACACTCCACACACTTTGCAAGTAGCTTTACTTTTTTTACGATCAATGTTTGGCTCGGTTGACACTCCTGCCATGGCTTCCATTTTTAAAAGTATCCCAGCAAATCCCAATAACCTATAAAGGGAGTCCGTCAGGTTTCCAATGGGACTTATACGAATTTTATAGTGGCCAGGGAAATTTCTAAATCCGAATGTAGATTTAGCCCGGTTTGAGACAGCAGTAGTGGCATCATTTCATCATCCGTATTATGGTCGCAATACCCAGGTTGCTCCTGGCCCTGGACTTCGATTATAACAGGTTTCTGTAATATAAGTCCAATCCAGTAGAATCGTGACAAGTCCGGGTAATGCATCCGTAATACAGACATTAAATTTCGGCAGCGTTACGGCCATCTGAAATTTTAGGATTTGAAGGACAGAA